>NC_092638.1:45437787-45552787 GCF_039555335.1 Amphiura filiformis | reverse complement strand
AACAACTGCTGTACAGCGATCATCACATCAACAGTAGCATTGAGAAAGATAGCTGGTAGCTATCGAAACGTCTGCACGTAAGTGTGTTTAACTTGGACTAGTATATGAAAAAATATACAGTTTTATGGAACAGTCCTGATGAATTTGTTCAAGAGTCTTCGTACTTTGGTGTTTTAGGAAGGATAGGTAAACTACAGATAACACCAAAAAATATGAAGAAATTATTTCCAAACCGTGTTAAGTCTGCAAACCACCATGCTTCTCATTTTCAAGAACGCTGGTTAACAATAAGCAGAGTTTTGTCTCATTTCGTAAACCAGAGAAGATATGATTTAATCAGTTGAGCTGTTTTCAATGAGTGTTATCTTGGTTTAATAGCTTTTAATGGGGTTTAAGTCCTACAAAGGTCGTGGTGAATTCTACTGTAGACTGCATCATGGGTAAAGTCGTCATCTTATAAAGTCGTCGCATTAGTTATCCTTGTTTGCTATGTCGTCGCTGATTTAGTCATTTAACTAGTGATTTCATCAGCTCTTCTTCTCCATACTAGGGTTTTGTAATTACCCGGTATATAAGTTTGCACAACCTTCATGTATCAATTTGTGGTTTTCTCCCAAGTAGTAAGAATATTGGGCAGACCGTCTTGAAGATGATCTCATCTGGAGACTTATCAACGCCTAATGTCTGCATCATCCTAAAAGTAAAAAGTAAAAATTAATAAATAATAATGAAAATAATGTATTCAAAGGTATATTTTGTTACCACAGAGTGTATGGAAACATTGAATTTCCAGATTCTTTGTTTGCTTATTTGTTTTGAATTGCTATTGTGCTATTTGATTTTGTTTTTACGGATACTTACTCATTTTGAAATGCTGTTAGAATATCGTCATTTGGGTGTTCTTTGTGATATTTCTGATACGCAGACAGGCTTTCTAAAACACCTAGAAGGTTCGACAGAGACTCATCCTTGTGTTCATACAATACATATCTGTAAAACAAAAAACGTCGGATGATATTCTACATGTGGCGCAAAGTTTTTGACAACAATGAATCTTCAATTGGGCCTCTTATACTACGCACTAAAAGTATATCCGTATACTTAAACCAAAGGCGATTTCTTAATACTCTAAACCTATTATCAAATAAAGTAACCAATAGATGGAGACATTTGTTCTGCGTATTTAGATACTTCATTCGGTACGATGCGCCTTTTTTATTTTCTCCAAGTTATACCAACTTCAAATTAAAACAGAGAGCATTTAAAAAGTGACAAGTCAATTTGAAATGCTCTCTTTTTCATTTATATTAGTATAAGTTATGGAAATAAAGTCGCATCGTGCCGAATAAGGTATCAAAATACGAAAAACGAAATTATCTGTCTATTACTTTATTTGGTAATTTATGTTTAGTGTCTTTAAGACATTGTAT
Organism: Amphiura filiformis; assembly: GCF_039555335.1. Classification (NCBI taxonomy): domain Eukaryota; kingdom Metazoa; phylum Echinodermata; class Ophiuroidea; order Amphilepidida; family Amphiuridae; genus Amphiura; species Amphiura filiformis. Next base: position 45,551,357 of record NC_092638.1, on the reverse strand, counting down.
TTGTTTTGCGCACTATAATATCTACTCACTTTATTATGTTCTCCTTCTTTCCAGAATAGGAATGTTTAGTTCAGCAAAGTGCGATCAAAATAGTTAAAACCAGCGATCTGTACTCTAGTCCCAGACTATAGTGGAGCCCATACTGCAGTTACTGTCCGTTTTCCTATACACAATACACAGTGCTCTTACCATTGACGCGTGGTGACCTCTACAAATAGTGTACGTTAGAAGTATGGAGATTTGCCTAGTTAACGTCGCTGTGTGAAAAATAACCGGCCAATATTAAAAGTACTCTTCTAAAATTCTAGAAAATATAGTTTTGTAACATGTCCTAAATTTTTAGCTAATGTAGATGTTTGGAAATATGCGTACTTTGGTGTTTTAGTGTAATGTTAAAAAGAATAGTACATTGCCTAGTTAACGTCGCTGTGTGAAAAATAACCGGCCAATATTAAAAGTACTCTTCTAAAATTCTAGAAAATATAGTTTTGTAACATGTCCTACATTTTTAGCTAATTTAGATGTTTGGAAATATTCGTACTTTGGTGTTTTAGGAAGGATATGTAAACGATAGATAACACCAAAAAATATGAAGAAATTATTTCCAAACCGTGTTAAGTCAACAATCATTATGTTGCTCATTTTCAAGAATGCTGGTTAACAAAAAGCAGACCATTGTCTCATTTCGTGAAGGTCCACATACCATTGTTTCCTTGCGTTTCCTTTATAATCGGTTACCCAACTGAAGCTATAAATACCAGCTCATTGCGATACCGCACATATAAAACAGACACATGTGCACAACCATAATCAGTTGAGCTGTTTTCAATGAGTGTTATCTTGGTTTAATAGCTTTTAATGGGGTTTAAGTCCTACAAAGGTCGCGGTGAATTCTACTGTAGACATGACTGCATCATGTAACACTGGCAAAAGTTACCCTCTACCGTGTAGTGTGATATATGAAATAAGAAGGTGTGAAATAAGCTCATACAGGGTGTCCCAGAACAAAATACAGGGTGAATGAATTTGGACATATTCGAGAAATAGGCATCAAAATCCAAAAATTATAAAAGCTCCGTATAGCATATCTTATTATGCATCTCATACTCGAATTTTACTTGAATCAGTTGACTGATTGCAACTGAATGAGCGATTAAATAACGCATGCGTCATTTCACTTCATTCCATATTTGAAAGAAAGATCATTCAACCAACGCAATGCACACTAGTGCACACTAGTGAAATCCTTTTCATTCTTTTTAAACAATCTTGCAAAACATTTACTTATTACGTTTGTTCAAATTTGAAAAACTGCACGATATTGAAGATGAAAGCTTGCATGTAAGGAGATGCTCAGTACTTGTAAATATCTCTTTTTGTTAATGTCGATATAGTTAATGCATAAAGTAATATTGCATAAAGAATTACAGCTGGCTAAAGGTTTTCTCACATACATAAATGTTTGTGGAATATTTCCAAGAAATGGTAATGCAAAGTTTTAATCTTTTAAAACTTCAACATAATGTTGCATGACATCAAAAATCACACGTAAAGCTGTAAGTACTTGATCATTGTTATTCTTGGCACATTAAATACTCTTTGGAAAGTTAAAACATAACATATTTGCACAAAATAAACAATTAAAGCTGGGAATTAGCTTCCAACTGCAGATGACTGTTGTTCATCTTCAGTGAAAGCATGAATAACGCAACACCGTCGAAATTTAAAATAGATAATGCATATGGGAACTAAATTTAATGAGATACACAAACTTTAGGAAGGGGTGAGCTAGTACGAAAAAAGCGCCTCTTTATCAAACTTGGAATGAACTACATTGATACGCGCATTATGTAATCGCTAATTTCTTCGCAACCGGTGAACCGAATCAAATAAAATTGCGCATATGATGCACGATATTAAAAGTGAGCTACGCGCTGCATTTTAATTTTTTTTGATTCCGATGTCTATTCCTTGACGTAAGTCCAAATTCATTCACCCGGTATTCTTTTTATGGGACACCTTGTATAACGAACCTTTACCACTATCTATATGAAAGATGCACAGGGAAATTATCGCTTTAATTTTCTTTTAGGAGGAGGGACCCTCCAGGAAAAAATCCGCCGTCTATACGCACACCTACTCTATTATAGGTTGTTATTTTCTCTACTGGAATTGCCTACACATTGACGCCCTCTGTTGACCAACGTTACATCAAGGTTACTCTTGCTTTCTTGCCCTGCGGGACCATTATATATTGCAAGTCCTTACTATGGGAGTTTCCGGCCACAGCCCTACCGGGCGTGCGGACTTGATGTTTTTAAACCCTGACAGGATCAAGAAAAAACAATTGGAGTGACCCCGTGGGCAAGAAAGCAAGGTGAATGCGTAACCGAGTTATCAACAGCGTGTGACCCATTTCATTTTCAATTTTATTTTATCCCTTAATTTACCTCATTCGTCAGGCTCTGACCTTTATAGCTTAAGCTTGATCACTATTATTTTTTGAGCAATATTGTTTCTTTTTAGCCCTGCGGGGCAACCATATCAAACATTTTATCCATGGTATAATGGATGTCGTAGTTTAAATGGCTTTAAATATAGATAAAAAACATAATTATGTTTGATATAGTTCCGAATTTATAGAATATATATACTATATAGCATACATACCTTTGAAACCGTGGATATGGTATTTTAAGTTCCTCTTGGTATATTTTATGGTGTCTTTCCAAAGGAAATCCCCAATAGCCATTCAGTGTTTCAGAATAAAACTGACAATTTTCAATGTAATAAAATACAAAGCACAAAATAAATTAATAATAGCAGACGTAAAGGTCATTAAATGATAATCAAACGATGATTAATCGATATTTGATAACCATGAATTCATCCAATTAATTCCTAAAACAGACGACATTAAACAATCAATTTAAACTATGGTATGGGGATGGTAGATCATGAATCAACCAATTCATAATGAATCTAACAATTACATGATTAACATAATAAGACATCAGAATTATATTATATTTGCATAAATTTACTATAGACTCACAGATGAGACTATTTCACTGAGCTTCGTGGCTATTTTGTCATCGTCATGGAGGAACCTTGGATGGTTGGCGCTGGCAGCATAGACCGCCAAACAACCGGATGGTTTCAGTACACGATCGACTTCCTTGCAGAATGCTGGGAAATCAAACCAATGAGCCGCCTGAGAACATGTGACAAGGTCCACCGAATTGTCTGCTACGGGGATATGTTCGGCATCTGCAACACTGTTAAATAAGTATGGACTGTTAATATGTGACACTCTTACTCATGAAAAGGCTCTATGTATAACCTCAACAGTTTCTTAAACTGTTCTGTATGTCGAACTTATCGAAACACCAAAAAAGGACTCTCGAAAGGTTAGCTCAAACCAAAAGGCCGAAAACAGTTTTGGAGGGTTGCTTTAATTTAAAAAAAAATACATTCTCTTGATTGCTCGACATACAGGATAGACAAGAACCGTTTTCATTATTTTTTGTCGGTCGATTCCATCGAAAGCGGGACAAAATTCTCTCTATGTGAATGTGAATGGATTCTGAATTTCGTTTGACAAGCGCTTTAAAATTTTAAATTGTATAGATACTTTCACCGCTTTAAAAAAGTCTACGAGACAGACCCGTTTAATGGTGTCCTCTTGAAGTTATACTGAAGCTCTATCAAGAGGTTTTAATTGATTTTCCTAAATTACCATTTTTGGGAGACTGCAATTGGTTAAAGAAACGGGAATCATTAAAACCCAAAGAAGAATAACCACATGATAATTTCCAACCTTCTGTAATATTTTCTATTACCAATACACGCCGGCAATAATGTTGAATGACAACCACTTTGGAAAGGCTCGAAGAATTGACACAATCTTACCTGGGGGGATATGGTTGTAACGTTACAAATGTGCTCGAAGCGTGCGAAAAATTTTGCGATAATGAAGCTAAACTGATGAAATATGGTGCAAAAGTGGAATAGATTCCTCAAACAATTTGCACTTTTGGGGCTAAAATGACCAAATATGAGGTTAATTTGGTTTTATCGCCCATTCTCCCGGGATCTACGCCTATGGTAATAACCAAAAAATTATAGATATATGTAATACAATTATATTTTGCGTTCACACGTTAAATAGGCCTATTGAAAGATATTTTAAAAAGAAAGTGGAATTTTCCATTCAATAAGTGCCTGGGAGGATGAAATCAATGTTGACTTTCTTTTTGCAAATGGAAAATAAATATCGTTTTTGCTTCTTAGGTACTTTTAAAAAAATTATTAAAGAAAGTAGAACTTAATGGTGCACAACAGGTGAACAAAATCTAACATGCATATGAACATTTAACACTTTATTTGGTCAGTGGCGTAACTAGTGTTGGTAGCGCCCTGGGCAAGAAACAAAATTAGCGCCCTTACCCTCCCCCACCCACCTGAGAATATCTTAGAAGTCACCCCCCAATTCCTGAAACAATTGCGAAACTTTTGGACAAATAAGGCCTACCACTAATTAATTTTGGTTACTAGAAGTTGAATACTGTCTTAAAATGTGTGCTGAAATGCTTGCGAAGCGCGCGAAAATTTTGACTTTCATCGCTTTGAGGGGCGCAGAATCGATGCTGAATTGGTCAATTTAATTTGAAGCCCCCTAAGGGTGGCGCCCGGGGCACGTTGCCCCGATAAATATCGTTTTTGTCTTTTTATGTACTTAAAATGAGTAGAAAATCTTTAACATTGTTTTTTTTTTGCTGTCAGGCACACCTGATGATACCACACAGTGCAATTTACCTATAACCAACTTCAAACGCAATATTGCCTAAGCTCCAACACTGCAGAAATTCAGGAAATTTATCAATGAAAATTTAGCGATGATGTCATTGAGTCAACGATTTTACGAGTGCTGATTGGTTGATTGCTGTATATGTAACTGCATGGTATGTAATTAGTTTTTCTATGGGTAAAATGCACTGTGCACCAGCAAATAGAAATAAACAGTGGTTTCTTCTTTTTATGTGGAACTGTCTTGAAACAGTTTTAGTCCGGTGGCAGACCAAGGTAGGTTGGTTTTGTCAGTTAAAGTGTTTTTGTTTCTGGATTATTGTTCTGTGGGTAGTACAAAATGAGATTCCGAGGGATGTAAAATTTTTACCCCTAGGCAATTCGAGATATCCAAGGTCAAAGTTTATACAGGGGTCAAAATTATAAACTCGTCCGATTTTAGGTCAAGTTTACGGCCTTCAATTGTACAGGTTGAGTGAACATGAAAAGCCAGCTTCGTAATAACCAAAATGATGTGACAGGAAAAGGCCTTAATTGTTTCAAACAAGGCGGTTCTCGAACCACGAGTCTCGACTGCTTTCGCGATTACTTGAAAGTAAATGAGCCTGCAACAACCCATGGTGACCCCGAAATGACCTTCCAAAAATTGGATCTAAATGTTGACTGTACCCACCAAGTTTCATGCCCATATGATAATTTTTAGTAATTTGACCTCGGATGACCCTGAAATGACCGTCCAAAATTTTGCTCTAAATGCTGTCTGTACCCACCAATTTCATGCACATTCGACAGTTTTTAGTAATTTGAACTCAGATGACCACTGGGTGACCCAGGATGACCCCAAAATAATCTGAAAATGTAATCAGGTCAAGAACCTCTGGTCGCGCTACTCCCCATCAAGTTACGTCACTGTACCCCATACGGATATCCAGATAATCTATTCAAACTGTGTTTTGTTTGTTATGCAAATTAGGTACTTCATTACCAAATTCTAATCAAGCCTAGACCCTCTGGTCATACTACCCCCTACCAAGTTTTATCATTATAGCGCTACGGTTCTTACCGATCCCCAGATACAGCTCGATGATTTCTGACTGAACCATAAAACATGTTTGAAACGTGTGAACATTACACCATGAATATCTTAAACTTTGATAAAAACAAACAAACAAACAAAACAAAAACAAATATCAAAACATTTCTATTTGATTAATTTGTTCTGAGTGAAAGAGGTCTAAAAGAAAAATTGATGCATAAAAAGCCTATGTAGAAAAGTGCAAATTTTTGTTGGCCGATAATTTCATAAATGCCTGTATTTCTCAGTGAAGATGTCAAAACAAAGCAACAAACCCCCACTCACTTGATGAATAACTAACAATGTTTCAAACTTTAAAACAAGAGAATTGATCAATTCGTTTTTGGATTATACCAAAATGTCTTAGCGGGACTAACTTTTTGGAACCGTTTATTTATTTTTCATCAATATTTACAAAACATTATTCATACCAATAGTTGATATTGGGTGCTGTATTTGCTTTTCTAGCTTCATTGACTTGTGCGTCACTTATATCACAGCCCAGAACAGATTCAAAATATTCACCGAGAACATCAGTGCTCTGCCCAGATCCGCAAGCTACATCAACAGCCAAAAGGCAAGGGGATTTCTTCTGAAAACAAAACAAAAAATATGAGTGAGACATTCTCGTAGTATACGTAACCGCCACCCCACCCAAGCACCACACCCCAAAAAAAAAACCCAAGAGGATCGAGGATCAGTTATATTGTTCTGAACTCATGTTTTCAAGGCCAGAAAACTTTACCTGTTTAGAAGGTCAGAAAACAGCTCATGTTAAGACAATTTGATTAACATTGGCGTGTGCAGCATCTGGTTACCTCCGCATTTGATAGCGCATTTGCTACCAAAGGCTCTAAACAGACAAAGCTCAATACCAGTATTTAAAATTGGGTGCATTTTCAAAAGTTGCAAATCAAAACGATCACGCAGTTGGAATTCTAGGAGTCGTTTTATCTTTTCAGTTTTCGTCTATTTTTCAGATATAAAACGCAAGGGATTAAGTAAGTTTACTGTAATCTGACTTCATTTTTAAGTGAGTTGATCTGTAATTTGAATTGTTAACTTTGAAGTACCAATAAGCTTATTTTTCAAATGCTGTGTCAATAAAGGCTGGATAGACAAGATAATGGAACACCGGTGTTTTTATGGTCTAGCGCCCTCTCGTCTTTGATGTTGTTAAATTAATATGACAAAATGCCAATCCAAATGAAAAGGTCCACTTTTTTTCTGTAAAAACGTTGAAAATAAGCCCTGAAATCACAAAAGGTCCGCTTATGAGCCGGTCGCACCCCAATAAATCCTAGCCTGTCTTGGGCCGCAGTGTCGCCTTTCCTCGTAGCAATGTCTATCTCCCTATTTTGCTTCCTCCTCCCCCTCCTAATGATCAGTCTCCCCGCTACCTCCCCGGTCCCTTCTCTCTCCTCTCGAGTTCTTCTCTTTCTAGTCTTTCCGTCTCTCCTCTCATCTCTTTCTTCCTCGCCCTGCCACTCTCACTTGTTCAAGCAATTTAAGACTTCTATGCTACTCAAATTTCACTCACCGGAACGCCTTAACCGGGTCAACCGGCGTCTTCAGCGGATGTTATTGTTCTTGAGATCTGTTGTTGCTAGTGATGTTATTGGAACACAGCCGATGACATCACAGATGTAGCTGACGTCAAATTGGAAGATGTGGTGGCGCCTCCTTGGTTCCGGAGGTCAGGAGCTTGTCCCAAACAAGCTTCGATGTTTACTAAAAGTAATCCTTTGTCAGGGTTCAGTCTCCGTCTTTTAGTTATGCATGGCTTCAAGACCCTACGAGGGAAGTCCTTAGACTCACTCTCTAACACTTTTACGTTTTCCCAGTCAATCTGGTGCCCTTTTCTCCTGTCAATATGTTCCTTGATTGAAAAAAAATCTGGTGTTGTGTATAGCCTTTTTCTTGCAAAGATTGTGACTCCCTATACATTGGTGAATCTGGACGCAAGCTTGAAAAGAGGCTAACAGAGCATATATCAAAAACGGCCAGTTCCAAGTCAGCAATCAACATGATCAAGAAAAATATTGATGGAGCAAAGGGCACAAGATTGTTTGGGAAAACGTAAAAGTGTTAGAGAGGGAGTCTAAGGACTTCCCTCATAGGGTCTTGGAAGCCATCAATATCAGAACGAAAAGACCCAGACTGAACCGTGACAAAGGGTTAGACATCGACCTATTTTGGGACAACCTCCTGACCCCCGGAACCAAGGGGCGCCACCACAGCTTCTAGTTTGACGTCATCTATAATGTGAATTCATCGGAGGTGTTACAATAACATCACTAGCAACAAAAAATCTTCAGAGCAATAACCATGATAACATCCGCTGACGACGCCGGTTGACCCGGTGAAAGCGCTCCGGTGAGTACAATTTGAATAGCGTAGAAGTCTAAAATTCGTTTCTGGGTATGTCATGGTCACTCTTTGCAATTCACCTCTACAGCTCTGCATGCTCATTTTTTAATTTGCAACTTTTATAAATGCTCCAAATTTAATATACTGGTATCAATCGTGGTCAATTTAGAGCTTTTGGTAGTAAATGTGATATCAAATTGGAGCTAACAAGATGCAGCACACGACCGTCAAACCGTCACAACATAAGTAGGTTTAGATTTATGACGGGTTACCGATAACTATGGACTCTCTTTTTGTGTTACATTATTACAAATACTTATTTCATAATCTAAGGGTACTCATCACTGACTAGCAGAATGATATCAATTCCAGTTATGTTTGTGAAGAGTTTATTTAGTAACTCCTCCTCAACATTAATAATGCTACATAATTGCATTAATTTTGTTCAGTCATATACGAATCCTACGGGTGCTGTACAAGTCATACGACACTGGTTTTATGTTCGTATGTTGAATATTAATTGAATACCGTTGTTACCATGGTTACAGCAAATTTGCCACATTTTCATCAAGTGATCATGAAAAAGTTTAGATCTTATGGCCAAGAAAACTACCAAATTTACTGGATGTGGCAGTGAACTAGCGTAAGCAATGCGATATACAATGTCAAATAAGATTGCAAGGGAATGAACTTGCGTTCTTTGAGACAGACTCAGTTAGCACTTGTGTTTGATTGATCTAAATAGTTACCCGACTTCCGGGGGGGGGGGGTACTTTTTGCGCGACATAAATGTAACTCGCCAGTGGCGTACGGGTGGTTTTTAAGCTACAGTCCTGGTAATGTATCCGGAGAGCTATAGGTTTCAAACACGTACCTTTTCTTTCAGAAATTCCAAAATGTTGTTAATAACTGCAGGACTAGGTTTAGGTCTGTATTTGCTGTATAAGGCAGCGTGTTTGAGTCCAGTAAATTCTGACGCCATTATTGTTACTGGATAGTATGATATGGTATAAAAAATCTAGAAAAGTAGTAAATAACAAAACAATACAGCTTAATCCACTCAATGTGCTATCACTTAGACGAGAGGTAATTAAGATGAGGTGTTGCCAATTTTGGGCATACAGGGTGTATCAAAATGATTAGTATCCATCAAGTTTTTTTGTGTAATGAAACGCCTGCTTATTCCAAATTCAACATTTTGGAAAATGACTATAGTTTATTGTTAAATGACCTTTTATGATACTATTATAAAAAGGTGGATGTTATACTACATTTTGAAGTGACATTCCTGTCCATACTCACTAGATATTGATGGGTACCAATCATTTTGATACACCCTGTATATTGTTGTAAATGGGACAACGCCATCAAAGACACGAGTAAAAAGAATGAAATATGTTTCACCGCCCGGTTTCGAACCAGGACCAAGAGTTACCAAGAGGGTGAAAGGCAAATGAGTGATACGCTATGCCATTCAGCCTGGTGCTGGTGCTGGATAAAAGAAAACACAATATTCCTGTATATCGTGCTGTATGCACCTGCTTGACACATCCGTCCATTTTGCTGGAAGATATCTATAGCGCGTCCCGGCTAACTAATTAACGTTGTTAGAACATACCATTGACTTTTTCTAGGCGTTTCGATAAAACAGTTTTTAAAGTCAATTTGTTGAACGTATGTTACGTTTCTACTACGTTTTTAGAACGTTTTAGTGACGTATAGAAAACTTTTTACCAGCTAGTACACTATATAAAATTGAAACATGAACATGTATTGACCCAATACCGGGGTCCAGTATTGGGCCAGTTAAAGGAGTATTTCGTGATCCTAGCATCCTTTTTTATGACATTTTTTTCAGTAGATATCCACGAAAAAAGCTTATTCGCATATGATTCCGAATTTGCGGTTGCATAGTGTAGTACCCTATGTTATTTGTGCGAGGAAATGTAACACTTTGAGATTTTGGTCTTAAATGATAGAAAAGGGTTCCAGAAACTCAAATCAAATTGTTACCATTTTTTTCTTCCAGCCCCTTGGCGGTCATCTTGTATTTCAAATGGCCGTCATTTTCTACATATTTTGGACTATAACTTGTGCATGATTATGTGTATTATACACTGCTCCATAGACAATGCGTTGTAATTTCGTTCTGGTATACCAAAACGAAATTCAAATTTCACGATATCTTTGCTAAACGAATTAATCTGGAAGAAATTTTTTGTACATACGACATTATGTAGCCAGAGGAAAAAGTAGGGGGATGATGCTGTGGATCATGAAATGCCCTTGTAAATAATGTTTGTTTGCTGGGATGTTAACACGGTTGTTAGCAATACCACACTAGCTTACTTCAGGTCGACATGTTTTCTTTACCAATTTCCGTTTTATTCATAGCCTAAGAGACGACAAATAATCTGAACCAATTAAAACGTCCCGGGCGAGGTCAAGCCCGCCCGGTCTGAAAAACTTACCTGAAAATGCCACTTCTTGAACAATGTTGCTTTTTGCCCCGTAGATCTTATACACTGTGAGATTCTGACATATTTTACAATAATAGTACAAAGTTAAATACACAGAATATTGTGACCACCCGGCCCGGCCTTGTATCTCTTTGTAGAGTAGCCGTTGGGTTGAGGTCAAGTTCAAAGTCTTTCTTATGGTCACGTGCATGAATCTGTTGGTCTCGACCTGGGTCTCGATATCAAGACACAAAGTGTACGTGTGGCTAACTAGTTATACCATTTCCCGAGACCATTTTAAATCTTGATATGTACATGAATCTTACTAGCTTTAATAAAATAATTTGCAAAAATATCTGGTAGAAGACCGTTACAAAATTTATACATGAAAATTGCTTTTTGCAGTTTGTGGATATCATACTAAATGAGACTTTTGAACAAGAAAGTGATAATTTGAACACAATCGAATTATTCGCTTTTGGTTAAGGGTATACGATGTATTGTTGGTCGCAGCAGCAACAAAATGTAGTTCACAACATCTTGCGAATAGTAGTGAGGATTATGCAAAAATTGCATTGCTCAATTCATAGCCAGCGTGTAGAAGAATTCAAATATCACAGATATACTTTTGTAGGTCCTGTTGTTCTTGAGTTATGTTGTAAAGAGGGCTGAAACAACAACACTTTTGTAAAACGTACATAACTCATTAACAACAATAAATCAAGCAAGTTTGCAAAGTATATGATTTGTAGAATGAACTTATGCAAAACACCAAAGTGTTATTTTTTCAATAATATATTGATTCAGAAAATGAAAATCGATTTTTTGGCTACTTCGACCAACAATACCTCGTATACCCTTAACGTGAATTTTGTTTAAGTTACATTTTAATATTTTGATCAGCCCCAATAATATTACAATAAGAAATGTGTGGCAAAACCAAACTTATATTTTTAAAGGTAGGGCATGTTTGAGCCGAAATAAAATACCAGAATATTTGGATTCGACACAATAATTATTAGTTATATGTGTTGTGTGGTGGTTATAACTAAAGGACTCATCCAGTGTGATTCCAAGGAATTTAATGGAAGAAACCTTCGAAATTGACATTATTGTCAACATATATGACTGAATTGGGATATGTATTTAGTTTTATTTATACTGAGTGTTAATTCAGTTGCCTTAAGCCAGTTTGTTACATAATTCTTGATTTATTGTGTTGATAAGATAGGTGAAGTCTTTTTGGGAAGGCAAGAGATTAGTTTCATCTTTGAAAATTATAAATTTGAAAAACTTTGAGGAGTAAACAATATCGTTTAAATATAGGATTAAAAAGTAAACGATCTAAAATTGAGCCTTGAGGAACACCACAAGTGGAATGAATTAATGACGATTTAACGTATTAAATGAGAGAGTTCCAGGAAGATCCCAATACTGTGCTGATAGTCAGTGAACATTCTGAATTCAAGTTGTTTAAATTTTTAAACAACCACTCAACCAGGGCATCAAAGTTGTTTAATTTTCAAACACTCAATTGTTTCAATAACTGAACACCTGTTGTTAAGAAAATGTTGTTTAAATATGGTTGTTTAAACTTTTAAGGGTTGTTTACGTTTTATCGAACATTTACTTGTATGTGTACAAGTTTTACATTTAAATCGTTCGCTATTCTATGTTTGTGTGCTGCTGCTAAAACTGAATGCGACTTTGTGTTATGTGTGGTTAAAAAACCTGAGCATATAACTATAAGCTTAACTGTAAGTCATATTGCACCTTACAATACAATACCGTAGTCTTACAGGCATAGTATTAATTTTTTAACCACATTATGAATCACGAAATTGCTTTAATCTTGGATTATGCAAATGACGCAGTGTCATTGGCTGTTTACGTCACGTGTATTCTTTATTGACCAACTCGTTCTTTAATATGCTGGTTTGGCCGTAAATAAAACAAATAGTATTGTTTTAATTGATCTCTTTGTCTATTCATTTCTTGTTGTTTTAGAACAATCAAGCGCCGATTTTGGGCTTATGAACAACTTTACTTTTCTGAACAATATTCTTTTGAACTTTCTTCTATAAAGCAGCATTAATTGTACATAAATGAAACAAGAAAGTTTGTTCGGTATGAAAGGTATTAGTTTTTTGTTATTGCACACGTCAAATAAATCCCAACTCATGCTCGCGTAAGTGTGCGCCAGTCACGTAATACGCAACGCACAACTTGCGTAAGTGCTGCACCCAACTGCGGGCACGCCATTCTATATCAATACATGATGTTAAAATTCTTTCGCCAATTATAAGCCAAACAAACTTATACCAAAAACGTCGGAATATAAACACCCTGGTGTTAAAGCCATAATGTGTGATTTGCTTCACAGGGACACCCTCAATTTTACTTCATTTTGCTACTTTTTCTACTTTTTGCATAATTATAGTGCCCAGTGGTGTAGTAAAATACTACGTAAAAGACTAAGCCTGAAGTGCTTTAATAACAGTAAAATTTAACTTTTTATATTAAAACCGGGTCGACCCGGTTTTATTCAGAGTTCATCGATCGACTGCTTGCTAAGATCTCCTGTGGATGTCAGCTTATGTGTACACACGTCGAGCGCGATGCTCCGTTTAGTATTACATGTTCTTCTTCCTCATAAGTGCCTCCCTCATATGTATGAGTATTATCGCACTGCGTACAGACAAGCTGTACTTATTTTTTACTCTGGAACCTAGAGTAGATGAGTATATTTTTGAAGTACAGTCAACAGTACCGGGATGATCCCCTGCTCTCTTCGAATAGCCTGTGACGTTCTTTAACGTGCACACTACATTAATGTGAGAAAATATGCATGTACACGGGACCGACAGCTTAAAGTGCCCTACGAAGCACTAAGCAAGTAGAGTGAAGTGTCTTGCTCAAAGAGCCAGCCGAGCTCAGGCGGACCCGGGATTCGAACCCTTGACCCTTGGATTCAGAGTCCAACGCCTTAACCGCTAGGCCACGCTCTCCTCGCGACCATCGGCGAGCGTAGCATATGCATTGTAGGCGCTGGAATGAAATCGCAATTTTCTTCGTAATACCTTATTTGTTTGACTCGAGATTAAAAGGGGATAATGTGATCAGTGAAAACAAAAATTTAAATAGGAATCTATTCTTTATGCAAATCACACATTATTGCTTTGACTCGTCGTATTATCTTGTTTGCTAAGTAGTCGCTGATGTCGTCCTTTAACTAGTTATTTCATCGATTCATCTTCTCCTCATGATGTATCAGGGCTTCAATAATTACACGATTGTATCAATTGATTTCTGGTTTTCTCCCAAGTACTAAGTAAATTGGGCATACCGTCTTGAAGATGATCTCATGTGGAGACTTATCAACGCCTAACGTCTGGAACATCCTACAATGAATAGAGTAAAAACTCGCAATATTAAGGGATCGGATAGCAACGTTTGCACAGCGTTTTGTGTGATTTGAGAGCACATCAGACACACCAAATTATTAAAAATGGTATTTTGTACAATTATTATTTTGATATTTAACATTCCTCGAAGTAAACTTGATAAAACTATGAACTTAAAGTGTATGTAGTAATGTAGCTGTGGGGAAAAGCTATCCATCATTTGAAAATTTTGATCGTTCGTTTCAAAGATATATATCCCCAAAAGACCTAACATTTTTAGGTCAATGGGCAATTATCATGGTTAAAAAGATGAAACACAAATATCGCTAGTATATGGTTAGGTTTAAGGTAAAGATTAGCGTACATTTAATTCGGTGCTAAATTTTGTTTTGTTTTTATTTGTCCGTAATGGTTTCGTTTTGTATTGATTGTTTCTTTTTGTTTTGACATGCTTGACTTTGTTTGCGTCGCGGGTACTTACTCATTTTGAAATGGTTTTAGAATGTCGTCATTTGGATGCTCTTTATGATATTTCTGATAACCAGAGAAGGTTTCTATCAAACCAAGTAGCTCCAATAGAGGAACGTCTTTGTACTCGTACAATTCGTGCCTGAAGAAAAAACACCAAAAAATGCCGATTAATTAAGCACAATATCTTCACTGTGGCTTATAACGTCTTTCGACGAAAACCACAAATTAATATCGCATGACCAATCCTCGAATATTCTTCTATGCGAAAATAAACCAATTTAATTTGCTATGGCCCGGGGGCTATGCCTCATCCTGGCTTGTTGTTTCTGACCATTTCTTGTTATTTCTAATCTTTTCTTGATCATTTGCCATCTAAATGATCATGACCATTCCGTATTATGCCTGATCAATTCTAGTTATGCCTTACCATTTCTTGTTACTGTCCATTAGTTTTTTGCGTGACCATTTCTCGTTATGCCTAATTATTTCTTGTTGTACCCAACTATGCCATTTCTCATTATGCCTGATCGTTTCTTACTTTTCTTGACTATGCATGACCATTTATCGTTATGCCTGACCATTCCTTTTGTAATGCCTGACTATTTCTTGTTATACCTGATCATTTCGCGTTATGCCTGATATGCCTGACCATGGAGGTACCTCCATGGCCTGACCTGACTATTTCTCGTTATGCCTGGCCACTTCTTGCCGGACCATATCTGGATTTGGTTGACCATTCCTGGTCAGGCAAAGTAAGGCGATGGTCAGACATAACCAAAAATGAGGAATGGTCAGGCACAACAAAAAATAGCGAGGAATGATTATGAGCGGGGATTGATCACGAAATGGACAGGCACGGCAATAAATGGTCAGGCATAGCCAAAATTGGTAAGGCATAAACAAGAAATGATTAGTCAGAGAAGAAATCGTCGGTCATAACAAGAAATCGTCAGGCATAGTCAGGGATATAGCAAAAAATGACAAGACATTGTTACGAGCCGTAAAGATATACTCATTGTCAAAATCACCTTTTCCCAGTTTTCACACGATTGCACGACTAAACACAGTGTTTGCATACACTTTTAATATAGATCACACTAATAGTACTATTCGACAGTCTTCTTCTTATTGCACTCAATGTTCCGGACGACTCAAGTATATCATAATTTAAACTTGTCCTGTGGAGAACACTGTTCAGCGACGTCCACTGTATTATATACTTGAATTCATATATCCTTTGCGTATAAAATCCTTGTACATATGACTTTCTCCAGGACACATGCTTTTTCCTGCACTGATCCACTTTATTGACAAATGTCTTGTTTCATAAACCAGATTCCAGCAATCCCTTGGGGGAGGAGAAGCACTTTCTTTTTCGTTCTTGATGTATGAATAGCTCATTATAGGATATGCAAAATGACTTCATATGTATCTTTCTTTGAAGACATAGACTACCGACACATTAGAGAGCCCACAACAACTCCCTTCATACAATCCGCCTCAATACCATGTTTTCATTTCTTTATAATTATACCAAAGAAATAAAACTGGAAATTCCCCCAGCTATTAATTGCTCAGGGATTCTTCATAACATTGGTGCAATACAGTGAATAGAATCGGGAAAACTGGGGATTTCCAAAGATCAAAAATAGATATGATTGAATATGTTTTACTGATCAAAACGGTGTTCCCGCTCAAATGTCTTTATACACCAACTCTTGCATAATTACTTGAAAGGGGTTTCACATCTCTCATATCTCTTTAAAGTGTAAACAAAGATAAGTAATCAAATTAAATTACTCAGGGCACATCACACCCTCCACCTTAAAAGAAGAAAGTTTCAATATAATGAAAACTTTCTTTGATGTTTTCAACTTTGGCTTTGATATGTTTCAAATGATCTTGACCTACAACATATGCTTGACTGTAAATTGTACTTCAACAGCTTCGTCAACAATTCGTCGGTGGCATGATTACATAGTGACGGATGTTGGTCTTCGCCAGAAAAAAGTTCCTGAGTTAAACGCGATCAAAGAGTATGCCAATTAGTAATCAACCATAGCAGAACACTAACGAGTAAAATCCTCCTGCATTGTGAAAAACTAGTAACTAAAGTATTTTGAAACATGAGTAAAATGATTGCAAAGTTATACGTCAGTACGTTAATCTTCTCTTATTGATCTATAGGTTAAATAACACTAATTATGTATTACACGGGTTTCAATGGGAAAATGGCTAATTTGGGTGGAATTTTCTCATATTCAGAACTCACACAGTTGAATGGCACTAATATCAGGTAAAACTATATGATTTACATGTCAAATGATCAAAACCTCAACATTGGTTGACCTGAGACTTTTCTTGTTTCAACACAGTGAACCGTAAACACCTTAAAATGGCAGTGCGTCCTCAAATCTGAAAGTTACAATATGGTAGGGCGAAAATTTACTAAAAACCGAAGCCGTGCGTATGAATTTTGGTACTATTACAACAAAAATGTCATATAATAAGAGAAAATATACCATTTTGAAGCATCAAACCATAAAAAGTACTTTTTGGTTATATTACTTGATCAATTTCAGCGATTTTAATGCAGTCTTTTTTGCAAACAAATAGTTACTCGTCGTATTTCCATGATACGCCCAGGCCTATTAATGGTATATAACCTATAAAGATCCATCATACATCCGTCAGTATGTTATGCACACGAAAATCGGATCAAGGAAGGACTTCGAAGCATCCGTCGGTGCTTTACGCTTATTTTAAAATGCTTTTTTCATGATAAAACCGACTCAACACGAGTGCCCACGACAAACAAGACATTGTATTTGATTATTTACTCCCGATCTTACTAGTTCTCACTCTCATGATATAGCAAGATGTAACTTCTTTTTACCAATTTACACTGTATTACCTCTCAACTTGAAACCACCTCTTTACACTTTGTAAAACCTCGGGTATATGTCAGATAACAACAAATTTGAGCTTCAGATCTTGTAATATTAGACTACTCATTCTTTAATCTTCCCCCAGAGTAGCAAGTGTACATAAACGTTGAAATAAAACCCAGTGCATCCGACCATCAGTTTGGTTTTAGACCAGGAAGGTCCACCAACATGGCAGTAAATGATCTCTACTGCAGGATTACTGACAATCTTGATCAGAAACTGCACACAATTGGAATCTTTTTGGATCTCAGCAAGGCCTTCGATACCATAAACCACACTATCCTTCTTGATAAACTTTATCATTATGGTATCCGGGGCCTTGCTAATGATTGGATCCAAAACTATCTCTCTGGAAGAACCCAAAAAGTCATGGTTAATGGTGTTTGCTCTCATTCTTCTGATGTTACCTGCGGTGTTCCCCAGGGATCAATTTCGGGCCCTCTTCTTTTCCTCCTCTACATTAATGACCTCCCTGCACCACATCTATTCCACATTTTATATTGTTTGCTGATGACACCAACATCCTTTTTGCACACCATGACCCAAAATTACTTGAATTAACTATAAATAAGGAACTAAAGATAATATCTAACTGGTTCAAACTAAATAAATTGTCACTAAATATAAAGAAAACTAATTATATTGTATTTAAAAATAAACATAATAATAAACCTGATATTTCATATGATATAAAATAGATAGCACACCAATTGAAAAAGTAAATACAACTAAATTCCTAGGCCTGCTTATAGATCACAACTTATCATGGAACTCCCACACACAACACATTTCAAAATAGTTTCCAAATACAACGGTATCATTCGCAAGGTCCGGCAATTCATCCCCTCATCTTCACTTTTCACCCTCTATAACTCTCTTGTTCTTCCATACCTGTCTTACGGTGCTCTTGTGTGGGCTGACCCCAACAACACCAACTTACATTCGCTATTTCTTCTTCAAAAGAGAGTTATTAGAACTTGCACCTACTCCCTATGGCTTGCTCATACTGACCCTCTATTTTCCTCCCTTCGCACTCTAAAACTCTATGATATATACAAACTTCAACTTGGCTCTTTTATGTATCAATTTCATATTGGTCTTCTCCCGCCAGATCTTCTACATGACAATTTCTTTAACGTAGATGTATCTGCTCATTCTTATAACACGAGACATGCCAATGAGTCATTCATCATCCATACTAACACTATTTTAGCTGGCAATACTTCTAAAACCAAAGGACCCCTTCTCTGGAACACTATTCCACTCAACATCAGACACTCTGTGTCCCATGTTGCTTTCAAAAGCAGGTTGAAAAAATCTATGGTCCTTGAGTATGAATCGGCGTAGCTGCTGCCTATACTCGAAGCCTTACGGTACTTGTATGGATTGCTAATTTTGCCTTATTCTGGTTCCTTTGTGTGCTTTAATTGTCATCCATTGTCTGCCCTCTTACAATAGTACTCACCGAGCTTCTTCACATTAGGCCCTATTACTGTTTCGTCGGAATCACCAGAAGCCTTCGACACTTGTTCCATCTTGCTCTTGATTTAAGTAGTAGCTATGACCCTCACTATTCTCCTCTATCTCTTTCATTCCTCTCCCTCTTTCCTATTTTCTTCTCTTTCTCTCTCGCTCTCTTCTTCTTCTTCTTCTTCTTATCGGATAATGTGTGTGTTTGTCTGTCAACGAGGTCTCTGCACCCCACGCCCCGCGTTTAGCAGAGTCCTCGTCAATCATCTTTTTCCCCTCCCATTTTCATTTTGCTCAACAACCTAATTCTAAAATAAAATCTCTGTCATCATGTATAGCCCCTCTCACTGTAAAGTATGCTGAGATTGACTCATTAACATTATTATCCATTGTATCAATGGTCATTTATGTATTTTGTAAAATCTAATGTATCATACTTATGATTCTTATCATGCATTACTATGCATTATATTATGCATCCATTGTATCAACATGATCAACAAACATTTAAAATGTACTCTGCCATCACTATAACTAAGAGAATTAGAAATATTATTATTATACTATTTTATCATTATGTTATTACATTATTATATTATAATATTACTATATTATCATTACATTATTATGTTCTATTATGTTATATTATTAAAAACATTAAAATTTTATATTTATTATCATGTATTACTATGTTATAGTTGATAGTATGTATTGTATTATTCACTGAGCATGTTTGTAGAGAGCCACCTTATCCGTTGTTAGGCGCTTATCATCGTAGAAGTACTTCATAATCAATTGCAATTGCAGTGTGGTATTTCCGTGATAAACTACTATAAGCACGCTCGTAATATCACTATGCATTTAAAGTGTATTTTGGTCAATCATACATAGTAATGCTATTCTAACTTAATTATATTGATTTAATTGTTACTGCCTAAATGTATTGATATTTATTTATACCAATGACTCTTGTTTACATTTAATTTTATTACTTTGTTGAGCTATTAGTATCACTTGTATATTGATGTTGATGATTGATGAAAATAAAATATGAATGAATGAATGAATGAATGAATTCGAACCGTCGACTTTCGTAATACTAGCACTTTTGGGGACCAGCGTGGAATTATCCTATAAATTCTTATTCATGCTTTCACTGAAGAATCAGAATATTTTGTCCGAGAAACCTTTGATTTCCTCAATTGGAAGCTTTCCAAAGAACACTTGAACCGTGTCATTTTTGATACCATGCAACATTAATGTTGAATTTTTTAAATGATTTAAACTTTGCAATACAATTTCTTGGAAATATTCTAAAAACATTAATGTGTGTGAGATTTTTTAAGCCACATGGAATTCTTTATGCAATCATTCTTTATGCAACAATTATATCAACATTAACGAAAAAAATACCGAGCATCGAGTATCTTACATGCAAGCTTTCATTTTCAGTATCGTGCAGGTTTTCAAATTTGAACAAACCCTAATTATATGTTTTGCAAGTACAGATTATTTAAAAAGAACGGAAAGGATTTCACAGTACAAACTATGAAGCCCATTTACAGTTAACCACTAGTGTGCATTTGTGTTGAATGATCTTCTTTCAAACTTGGAATGAAGTGAATTGACGCATGCATTATGTAATCGCTCATATCTTCGCAATCAGTCAACCGATTCCAGTATAATTAACGTATAAGATGCAGAATAAGATGGATACACACTGGTGTTTAGATCTTTGGATTTTGATGTCTATTTCTCGACTTACGTCCACATTTATTTGCCCGGTAATTTTTTTTGGGGACACCCTGTATACAAACAATTACTATTTTAAGACCAATCTATTGTATTGGCATGTTTACGGCTGTCTCGTTTTAATTTCATCAAAACACACTATATGCTTGTAGACGGGGTTTTACGGTATATCGTGTAATTCGTTTGGATTGTGAACGAATTACCCGATGTATACCGTGTAATTCGTTCATAGTTCAAACACAACATTCGACCTAGCATAATTTGTATAATGGTAACAAATCTGTTAAATGCAATTTTGAAATATCAGACATACCTTTGAAACTGCGGATATGGTATTACAAGTTCTTGTAGGTATAAATCACGCCATGTTTCCACAGGAAATGTGCTATTCAGTGTTTTAGAATAAAACTGAAAATTGTAAAAATCATAAACGGGACATTAAAAATATAACGGTATTCGACCAATTATCGATCAATTAAAGCCATATTATAGTATTTGCTGAGGAGGACGCCCTCACTATTTTTCAAAATTCTGTTTTTTACACGATTAAATTGTACATTATTAAACCAACATACCCTGCCAAAATCAAGACCCTAGGTGCTGTAGTTTTGTCAAAATCTCAATTATCATATTCGTATCTACGGTATCAATAATAATATATGCCGTGCACGACAAAATAAATATTTGCATACAGTTACTGAAGACTTACAGATGAGAATAATTCATTGAGCTTCTTAGCTATTTTGACATCGTCATGAAGGAAGATTCCATGGTTGCGAGCATAGACTGCCAAACAACCGGATGGTTTTAGTACACGATCTACTTCCTTGCAGAATGCTGGGAAATCAAACCAATGAGCCGCCTGAGAACTGGTGACAAGGTCCACCGAATTGTCTGCTGCGGGGATATGTTCGGCATCTGCAACACTGTGAATACAGAAAAGAATAATAAAATCAAAGTGGTATCGTTTAAAGTGGTCGCATTATTACGAAGCATCTGTTCATATTATATGCAATTTATAAGCAATCGAAAAGGATATGCAAACTTATCTCTCTGCGACCTTTTTTAGATTATGAACATTATACTTCTATACAGAGTGTCCCAGAATGATTTATACCGGGAAAGATGGAATTTTTTAGGTATGAACGGCATTTCTATTGGTCATATTGTTTTGCATTTTAAGTTTTACATATATTTAGCTTTCTTAGATTTTTTAGATTTTGAAAGTTGGACGTTTCTAGTAGAAGTTAGAGAGGATTGCGTAAAAATGATGAATTCTAAGTTTTGACAAAGCAACCTATTTTGAAAATCTGTAAAATTACTAACCGTTCAGCACAAAGTTATTTGGAAAATGTTGTCCAGTATATTTGTTGTGTCCTGTTCTTACTTCTACTAAATAGTCGATATCTATCGTTTATTTATGATGTTACGAAGCAATCCTTATATGGAATAAAGGATTTGCTACGCTTGAGTGACCTTAAACTATTCTTTCTTAGCTTAAAGCCAATTATTGCGGTGTGTGAGTTTCATCATTTGAAATGCCGGCAGAGTTGGATTTTTCATAAAAGTATAGAGAAGGTTCGTCCTTAGTGTCACAGCATGCATTTATGTCCACAGTATATTGGCAAACCAACAGCTACGTGACGAAGAAGATCAAAATTTACTGCGGAGGATTCTTGAGGAAGTTATATCCTCTGTAATAATGACATTTTTGGGTAAAAATTGGTATAAAAATCACATAAAAAGTATGTTTTTCAACCGAAATAGCTGATGTCATATTGAAATGTTTCACTTAATCCCATATCAAGATTTATTTAGCATTGTAAGCTCTACATCTGTGCCAAATGTTGTGTCTTTCCTATTAAAGAATGCAGGATTTCTCCAATATATTGCACAGTGTGGCTGAACGATGGTGATAAAGGATCCATGTGTAATGAGGGGCTGTGCAATAATTATGAGCCCTGGGGGAGGGTAAAATTGGGGGGGGGGGGGCAAGAAATTTTTGGCGAGCCGAAAGGGGGGGGGGGCAAGCAATTTTTGGCCAGCCGAGAGGGAGGGCGGGCAATTTTTGACACACATTCATGGGGCGCCTTTTAAATAAAATGCTCTAAAAAGGCTTAGGAAAACAGTACAGAAACGCTTTAATATGCAAATTTTCCTGCTCGCTGCGCTCGCAACATATATCTAGACCATTTAAGGTTTGCAAATTGGGATCCCAAAAATTTGGCATGTGTAAGGGGGGGGGGCAAAGAATTTTTGGCGGGTCGAGAGGGGGGGGCAAGCGATTTTTGGCAGGCCGAGAGGGGGGGCAAGCGATTTTGGCGGGCCGTTCGAAATTTTACCCCCGGGGAAAAATAATTATTGCACAGCCCCTGATGCCTTTGCACTGTAAATTACACCCAGGCTGGGTAATTACACACATGCAGTTTTCGTCCATTTTCAGTAATGTCACGCGAAAACGAATCAAGCTATGTCCATGAAAGTCACCAAATAAGTAGGAGACATGTGTAGCATTGTATTGCACTTATTGAGATTAGATACACTGTTGACTGTATATTTTTGATATTATGTTCAAACACGCTATAATGGTGTTTTATTTTGTCGTAAATGTAAAGCATTAAAAACATCCATACCAATAGTTGATATTCGCTGCAGCGTTTGCCTTTCTAGCTTCATTGACTTGTGCCTCACTTATATCACAGCCCATAACAAATTCAAAATGTTCACCGAGAACAGAAGTACTCTGCCCAGGTCCGCAAGCTACATCAACAGCCAAAAGGAATGGGGCTTTCTTCTGAAAACAAAACAGACCTTGAAATTATTGCAGTATATGTTACCGAAAAAACAACAACAACCAAAAACAAACAAAAAACAACAACAACAAAAACAAAAAACCCGAAAAACAAAAACAAACAAAAAAGCAACATAATATGAAATCATATTTACCATGTTTACAAGAACAAAACAAAACAAAAAACATAATGAGTGAGGCCTTAAAAATTCTCCCAGTATATGTTTATTATGTAAACTAAAAAACGACCGTCTGTTTATAATTGTCAGATGGAAAGAGTCATTATAGAAACGTTTCTACCTGTCTGAACATAGTGAAAGATAGTGATTATTATTTAAGGTTTTAAACCATTTACCTTTTCTTTCAAGAATTCCAGAATTTTATTAATAACTGTGGGACAAGGTTTAGGTCTGTATTTCCTGTACAAGGCAGCGTGTTTGAGTCCGGTGTATAACGACGCCATGGTGTATTTACCAATCTACATAGATAGTAGTAAATAACAAAACAGTATCCCAGGCTAAAAGCTACCGATGACCTCGCCATTCAAATTGCATTCTGATTACGAGGAATGTCCTTCTGATATCAAATAGTTTAAATTGTTTGAAATTTGCGATATAATATAAATTTTATGGCAAATTATTAAAATTTGATATTTTGTAATTTTATAAATGTAATGTTATGTACTTAATGTATATGTAGCTGAGATGAAAAGTCGACCATCAATTGAGAATTTTGACCTTTCAGGCCAAAATTATCATATAATGGGCGGTTTTTCACCACGTCATTACGATATTTTTCACTGTTATATAATATTTTCAAAACTAGCTGTGAAAGCAATAAACAATAATTTGATGACTGAATGTTTTCAGTGTTGAGGAAATCAACTAGAAATTAGTTTAACCATTTTCGAGTTTGTCGAAAATGTCCAAAAATTGCGAGTTAAGATTTTTTAAACGTAATATAAGGTATTTACTTATTTGATTTTCATTTTAGCTGTCATGGTGAATCATCACAATCAGATCACATCAACTAGGCTGGTTATCCCGAACCTGGCACAAACCTATCCACACGTAGATGGTAGCATCCACCAATTATATGTGCAGCTTCCCAAATTCCATTGGGTGAAGGAAGTTTTTGATAACCAAACAACTAGTAACTGATTTTGAAAGCAGGAGGAAACCGGAGATCCCTGGGAAAACCTGCGAGAGCGAGCATGGACCAAGTGCACATGAGTCCTTGGGCCGCGCCAGGGCTTTAACCCAGGACCTCGGTGGTGCAAGGCGAGGGAACAACCGCTGCTCTCCCTCTAGGGGTTTTGTTATAATAAAATTTTAATAATATCTAACTGCAACATTTTCCCTTTAAAATGAGACCAAATATTAATATTTCCATTAAGGTTTGCTAACAAAAAGTAACAAAATTAATAATGATATAGTGAAAAAGTGTGATTCTGCATAGACTTTATACAGCACTTTACATGAGTAATAAAGAATAAATTAGCTTAAATTTAAGACCTTAATGAGCCTTCTAGGTGAAGAAATACTCAGGAGACAATGTTTTGTAATTCATACTGCACGTCAAAATGTAACAAAACCACCTTTTTAGATACCCCAGTATATAGCGCAGGACCACATACATAGGCATACATAATATATATATATAACCACCCACATAAACATACAGCATTAGCCAAATTATAGTAAGATATCCTTACCTTATATATTTTCACCGATATCCTCACTTGGTTAGCATCTTACATATATTAGGTATATTCATTAGTCCTGTATTTTCATGACATATTATTGCAGACGTTAATAAACATACACCTATATACAGACTTGACATTTAGTACGGAATATTTTTTCACAAAATTCCAAGACTGGTCTTAAAAGGGTCTCCATAAACCGCACGGCTAAATATTAATTGGGGTGTGTAAGGAGATGGTATAAAATAATTGTTTGATAGAAAATGTAGCTTCCATGAATTTACATTATGGTGCTTGCTCATAGAATGGCGGATTTAGGGAGGCTGAATTTGAGCTTTGTGGGGACACAATTTCGGACTTTATGCAACATTGTTCTGTTATTATCAAATTTATTGAGATTTGAGGTGATATCCTTAACTTCGTCCGTCAGCAATTGGCATTCATCGCAGCTGAAATACACTTGCAATGTGCCAATTTTTTAACATGGGAGGAGGTTAAAATATGGCTCTTAAAAGTGGTACGTACTCAAGTTTGAATGGCCCCGAGGTCAAATGTTATAAACTTACGGTACAAATCAACTGCGCGGGTTCTTGTCCAATGAACTCGCACCGTTTCTTTGATTACAGTAAGTTTATAGCATTTGGCCCCAGGGGGGCATTCAAACTTTCTGAGTGCGTACCACTTTTCAGAGCGATATTTGTTAAAGCTCCTCCCCGTTCTTATTGGTATTTGGGTTAAGTAAATATCACCTCAAACCTCAATAAATTTGATAATATCAGAATAATGTTGCTCAAATTCAGACATTTTACCCCCACAAAAATCAAATTCAGCCTCCTTGAACCCACCATTTTGGGCTAATTTACTTCACTATGAGCGCCATAATGTAAACTAATGGAAAGCATATTTCTGTCAAACAATTACTTTACACTATCCGCAAATAGATTCATCAAGATTGGCCATTAAAATTATATTAAAATGTTCTCAAACAAATCCAAATAAAGGTGATGTTAACATATATACCTCAATGACGTTTCGTGCTGTAACACGGCACTTTCTCAAATTGAATGACCAGCTTTGCCCTTTGACGTCGGCTGCTTCCTGATGGTAGATGACGTAGGTCAACAGCAGATTGCGTGTACGAAATTCCCTGCCTAGGTTGCCCCAAATCCTATATCGGAGAGACTTCCAGACTTTTCGGTACAAGGATGAAAGAACATAAAACTGAATCGGACCTGGCTTCAGAAAAATCATATACCAGGGCCCAAAGAAAAACATCTGTCGCCAGCGCCCCTAAGAAATCCACTCTCACGGACCATGTCGCCGAGGACAATCATTCCCTTCTGGGAAGAAGCCAAAATAAGAGACATTGAAATTAACAGGAAAAGGAGACACATCAAAGAATCAATATGGATAAGGAAGAGGGGGCAGGCTAATACTCTCAACAGGGATTGTGGGAACTACTTCCTTCCGCACGTCTATGATCAATTATTGACAGCACCACCTACGTCAGCTACCAATAGGAAGCAGCCGACGTCAAAGGGCAAAGCTGGTCATTCAATTTGAGAAAGTGCTGTGTTACAGCACGAAACGTCATTGAGGTATGTTAACATCACCTTTATTTGGATTTGTTTGAGAACATTTTAATATACTTTACACTATATCCCGACACACCCCAATTCATGTTTACCCCGTGCGGTGTATGCAGACCCCTTCCCAGACCAGTCTTAGAATTTTACGAAAAAATATTCCATACTAAATGTCAAGTCTGTATATTTGTAAAGTTCATGGTACATGCGCCAGGATACATAACATACATTCCTGATTCAGCCAGTCAAATTAAGCAGACGGGTCAAGTTGCTAACTTAATGTTAGTTGTTCATGTTGTAGTTTCATGTTCTCTTTAGGGATGCACCATTTGACTTCTAGGGGAGGGCTGGAAATTGATGTCGGGGATTTTTTTTTACCGCCGTAGGTATTGACCAGGTTTTTTAAAATTCATAATATGCACAGTTCAGGTTGTTTAAGTTTTTTTAGCGATTATGAAAAAGTATAATAAAAAAAATGTTGGCCATGTTATCATTATGCAGAGACTTTATTATATTGTAAACTTGCGTCATGAAAACCAGACAATGGTCATGAATGTATCTCCTGTATGCTTTCCTTGTGACCCTTTTCCATTCTTTTATTTATACATTATTATTGTACATGTTGTATGGAGTTTCTCACAATCTAGTTTTGTGCTTCTTTTCGTTGCTCTGTTATAGGTCCTTTTTACGCCTCTGATCGGGTTTTATATCGTCGGCCGTATCACATACTGACGTATTTGCAAAATACGCATTTCGAGAAAATCGAACTTGAAAATCTAGCGATTTTTATTTGCTGCATAATCATGATTAAAATATTATTGTCGATTAATACCAGTTTAACAGTATTTCAAATATACCATATTTTCAATATAATTCACTTATCGCTATCAGAGCATAACTTATTCTTCAAAAAATCAATATTAAATAAAATACGTCACTGTGTGAAAAGGACTAATGTCAATTTCCCCGTTCAAATGACAAATACGTCGCGCAAATACGTTAGTATGTGAAACAGTGTCTCAGTTGCGCAAATACGTCAGTACGTGAAAAGGAAAAAACAGCAATTTTGCCGTGCATTAAAAGGGCATTTCGTGATCCACAGCCTCGTCCCCCACTTTTCTCAAAAAAAGTTGAGATTTTTATATCACTGGAATACTCTGGCTACATAATGTTTATGTACAAAATATTTCTTGCAGATTAAGTCAAGGGAAACAAATTAGTTCGATCTTTCAATCGAACATCGATGCTTGGTCGATCCTTATTATTTATGAAAACAGTTAATTTTAAAAGCATTGTTAATTGTTATAACGAATATTTGCCTGTATTGATATTGACCACTATAAATTTAGCATTAATTTTTATCAATTAGTGATTAGTTCATTAATAACAAGCATCGAAGCAGCATCGACGGTCGATCCAAAGATCGAACAAATTTGGTTCTGGTGCCTAATTCGTTTAGCAAAGATATCGCGAAATTTGAATTTCGTTCTGGTGCACCAGAACGAAATTACAACGTATTGTCTATGGAGCAGTGTAATACACATAATCATGCATAACTCGCAAACGCAAAATCGGAATCAACTGAAATTTTGGGAATATGCTTTTTCGTGGATATGTACTGAAAATGTCATAAAAATAGGATGCTAGGATCACGAAATACTCCTTTAACTGAATCGCGCAAATACGTCGCGCAAATACGTCAGTATGTGAAACGGCAAATTCTTCAAATTGCAGATACGATATACTGGGCTTGCGCAGTATAGGTGATCGGCAAATACGTCGTTATGTGATGCATACATTTCAAGGTTTTGTAAATACGACATAATTAAATTAATTAATATCTTACTAATTAAGCCACTTTGAGGCATGATTTTTGGTGAATTTTTAGAGTAGAACATAACAAACTAACATACCAATTTTCTCAAAAATGTTAAAAATGTCGAATACGCCGACGATATCGTGGGTAATCCATGACGAAATTTAACGTTTATAGTAACTGATGATTCAACTCTATCTTTGAAATCATTCCAGAGAACGTTGACCCCTGCCTCGGCAAGATCTTTACTCTCCACATTACTGATCGCTGATTTTCCGGGCGTCAGTATTCAGATCCTTAGAATTTGCTCTATGATACACGAACACCTTTCTTGGACATTTAGAATTTGTGCAACCATAGCCTTAGCATGCCATCGTAGTCTTAATGTTCCCAGCAGGTGTGCACTGGAAACGTCATCTTATGCGGTTTGCCAGACCTTTGCCGATAAATGTCACCTTGCCAGTACAGAAGATTCTGCTCCTGAAGTTCAGCATTCAGCAACATGTACAATGGAAAAGATAGCCTTCAAAGTAAAAATGATGTTAGGAAGCTTCTCAGGAATCGGCAAGCAGATAATGCTACCGGTCCTGATAAAATCCCTGCTACACCACTCAGCCTGCTGTTTAAGCTTTGCTTCTCCAATAGAGTTTTCCCAAGCCAATGGAAGACTACATCTGTCATCCCTATTCACAAGAGAGATTCAAATTCTAATCCATCTATGAACCGCCCTATCTCTCTGCTCTGCATCATCGGCAAGGTCACCTGAGAACCAACCTCAGAAGTACCTCCTTGATACAGCTGATATCCTTACCATTCTGACCCAAGAGTGATCCAACTCCATGGACAGAGGCATTTGACAAAGTCTGGCATAATGGCCTTTGCTCGAACCGCATGGCAAAAGTACTATCCGGCAAGCTGATCACCAGGATTAGGAGCTACCATGTCAGGTTTTGGCGGTCTGTAATACGCTACAAATACAATGGATTTGGCTCCAATGATTTCTATATGCTCCCACTCTACCTCTCATTCGCTGTCTAAATCCACTCTGTGCAATTTTTAAAAAATGAAGAAGGAGGCGGCCTATATGCTTCACCCTAGCAGGGCGTAAGACAATGCGAAACACAAATTAATATATGCGAGGATCGGAAATAAACGATGCAAGCCCGAGAAATTATAATTTAAATGGCGTGATTGGGGCTCTCGATTGGGGCTCTTCTTCATTATTTAATATATACGAGGGGCAGTCAGTATGTTTTAAGAGTTGACTCGTGACGTCATATGTGGATTGTTTTCATGGCATTTCTCAATGATTACATAAACACTGTACCTTTGTCTTTCAAACAACACATGTAAAAATTATATCATACACATGATTACGTAACAGCATTAGCATAAAATCAATATACTAAGGACACTTCCAAATCACGCAAAAAGGCGGGCCTTTTAAATTACAGAAAAAACACGTGTTTACAATGTCCGAAAACAGCAAAAGTACAAGGTGCATATGGCTAGTTTTGGGCAGGAATAAACACTAGGTCCTCTTTTTGCATTTGGTAAAATATGAGACTTGCCATTAAACGTTGGTGGAAATGGGACGTCTGGAAACTTCAACAACTTTAGGGCTTGAATGGAAGCTAAATTATTCTGCAAAAATGGCGAAAATGAAAAAGCAGTTATTACAAATGACAGTAATTATCTCCAAAATGAAACAGACTAAAATATAATGACTGGTCACGTGTGAGAGCTGGTACTCAGTGCGATGATAACTGGTGCAAATGAAACAACAATCTGCGCATGCGCAGGTGGGATGACCGATACAACATGGTGGAAATGCGCGAAAATGGCAAAATTCCATGTAAATAGGGCCTAAAATATTACAAAATGTTATGAAAATTGTAATTTAAATATTCATATGAATTTTTATGGATGATCTCAACCTGAAATGAACAGAAAAGTTTTAAAAATTAATTTCTCATTCAAACGATGGCCTCTCTCTTTGTACCACTACTTTTGTATAAATGTAACAATGGTACAATAACAGTTATATTTTAATCACGGATTCAAATATTTTCTAGGGAGACTTCCGTTTAAATGTTTGGAGATTAGTCAACAGAACTGGCGAAAAAATTTAAATTTCCACGTTTGCTATTTTTGGCAATATCAAGATTTTTAAAGCAAGAAAAGCCTTGTTTTTGTCAAAATAAGACATATTTGACCACGCATTTTAAATAAACTAAAACCTTTACAGCCCAACAAACATTTTTTAATGAACTGGTAGTTTGTGTACTATTAGTGTTCCAAAAGGCAGCATTCTCCATTCTTTAATTCTTGAGAAAATATAGAAAATACAACAATACCTCATTTCAGCCTCTTATTTCCCTTAACAAAAACGCCTCAATTTCACCAGGTGACTCTAGACCATTGATTTTATGCTAATGCTGTTACGTAATCATGTGTGTGATAGAATTTTTACATATGTTGTTTGAAAGACAAAGGTACAGTGTTTATGTAATCATTGAAAAATGCCATGAAAACGATCCACAAATGACGTCACGAGTCTACTCTTAAAACATACTGACTGCCCCTCGTAATTGGCCGATGAGACACAATGAGAGCCTCAATCACGCCATTTAAATTATAATTTCTCGGGCTTGCATCGTTTATTTCCGATCCTCGCATATATTAATTTGTGTTTCGCATTGTCTTACGTCCTGCTAGGGTGAAGCATATAGGCCGCCTCCTTCTTCATTATTTAATATATAATTGGCCGCTGAGACACAATGAGAGAGTTATCATGGGGACTTATGTTGAGATTGCCGAGTACCGACTGTGAACTCAGGTAGTACAGTGGTAAAGCTCTGGACCGGTAATCCAGCGACCGGGGTTCAATCCCCGCTGATTCCTGAGTTTTTCTCTCTTAATATTTTCATATGCCAGTTTGCTCGAGCCCCAATCATGCCATTTAAATTATAATTTCTCGGGCTTGCATCGTTTATTTCCGATCCTCGCATATATTAATTTGTGTTTCGCATTGTCTTACGCCCTGCTAGGGTGAAGCATATAGGCCGCCTCCTTCTTCATTATTTAATATATGATTGGCCGCTGAGACACAATGAGAGAGTTATCATGGGGACTTATGTTGAGATTGCCCGAGTACCGACTGTGAACTCAGGTAGTACAGTGGTAAAGCTCTGGACCGGTAATCCAGCGACCGGGGTTCAATCCCCGCTGATTCCTGATTTTTTCTCTCTTAATATTTTCATACGCCAGTTTGCTCGAGCCCCAATCACGCCATTTCAATTATAATTTCTCGGGCTTGCATCGTTTATTTCCGATCCTCGCATATATTAATTTGTGTTTCGCATTGTCTTACGCCCTGCTAGGGTGAAGCATATAGGCCGCCTCCTTCTTCATTATTTAATATATGATTGGCCGCTGAGACACAATGAGAGAGTTATCATGGGGACTTATGTTGAGATTGCCCGAGTACCGACTGTGAACTCAGGTAGTACAGTGGTAAAGCTCTGGACCGGTAATCCAGCGACCAGGGTTCAATCCCCGCTGATTCCTGATTTTTTCTCTCTTAATATTTTCATATGCCAGTTTGCTCGAGCCCCAATCACGCAATTTAAAAAAAAAAAGCAGGATTAAGGACGCCTTTGTTCGCGTTACTATTGCTGTAAGCCACCCTGTCCTTCCTTATTATGTTTGTTTCATAATACACTAATACCCAGAATGTATAACCAAAATTTCCTCAACACAGAAAGAATTGAGTTATTACAATAACCTAAAACCTAAAAAAAAGGTACAGGATTGCGGGACAGTCCCTATCGTATCATAAAGAGCAAGTTGATTGATGGTGTGTTGTTTGTTCAAACGGGAAGTATAGTGTTATTACAGTAACCTAAAGCGGAGCGTCCAAACAAATCCCCAATGCGTTAGAGATATCCCCAAACAAATTCCAAAAGAGAAATCCTTAATATTTTCGGAGAAATATTTACAACTTGGGTTGGTTGATAAGTGAATGGATGGTAGATGGAATACTACGAATCCCCGAGTGATAAGACACAATAATAATAGCCACTTGAGATAGCCAGACACCGCAATTAGCTATCAAGCTATTCCTAAACCCAGATACTACATATCGTACATACAATGGTAATTATTGGTTTTGCAGGCGGTAACATTTTATTTTCTGTGCGCGTATGAAAGAGTAAATAAAATAAACTAATACAAAATATACAATTTTTGTGTTTTCATTATCATAATTATTATCATAAATAAAATAAAACAGCAGCAACATAAGCCCAAACATGCTTATTTGTTGCAGATAATAGACTTACATTTCCTTTCAGTGATATGTTGTACCTGGCCAGACACCGTGAAATGTAGTGCTACTTCTACTATTAACGGTAATTATGTTGTTACATATGTTTTTGTGTTTAAACATTACTAGTCCTTAAATATGTGACTTACTTTATTTTTAAAAAGGGTTAAATGTCGGGTTATATCGGGTATCAAAACGTTTTAATAACATTTGTAAAACATTTTTGAAAACGTGATGCAAAACATATTAACAGAGTGTTATTTAATTGTTTTCCAAATGTTTACCCAAAATATTTTACAATAACGTTTTTAAAACGTGTTCATAATCTTCAAATGTTATTAAAACAGTTTGAAAAAACGTTTTAAGAACATTTTGTTTGTGTTTGCTGGGCATATAAGTAGCCTACATTTATGCGATTTGATTCATATCTAAATTCGACTAAATTTGAAAGAAATCTTAATCACACAGTCTATGTATACCCATGCAATGGTAATTATGGAATGCACAGCGTATGTACATCTAACAAAAAAAAACATGCATTGATAATTATTTTTAATAACGACAGGAAAAAGACGTTTTGCTCGAAACCGTGACTTCATCTCTTACTCATTAGTATGATCGATTATGTAGATACGGCACGATTTAGGGTGTAAAAAAAATCGGATCTTTTTTTTTTCTACAGCCTCACATTTCTATAGAACTAAAAGACTGTTGCCTCACAAAACAATCAATAAAAAAGCAGAAAACATGTATAATAAATACATGAATGAAATTATGCAGCATTGGAAATGTTTGCGACATTGTAACCAGTATTATAAATCATAACAAAGACTGAGGGAAATATAGTCCAGTTTCGATATAAAAAATATAACACAAAAGAAATCCAATCACAAAATAATACAAAACATAACATAGTGGGTTTTTTTTAATTCTTCTGCAAATGATCTCCTCACAAAACAATATAAAACAAAAGAACTCCAATCACAAAATAATACAAAACATAACATAGTGGTTTTTTTTATCTCTCCTGCAAATGATCGCCTCACAAAACAATATAAAACAAAAGAAATCCCATCACAAAATAATACAAAACATAACATAGTGGGGTTTTTTTGTCTCTCCTGCAAATGATCGCCTCACAAAACAATATAAAACAAAAGAAATCCAATCACAAAATAATACAAAACATAACATGGTGGTTTTTTTTACCTCTCCTGCAAATGATCGCCTCACAAAACAATATAAAACAAAA
This sequence comes from Amphiura filiformis, assembly GCF_039555335.1. NCBI lineage: Eukaryota > Metazoa > Echinodermata > Ophiuroidea > Amphilepidida > Amphiuridae > Amphiura > Amphiura filiformis. Next base: position 45,517,122 of record NC_092638.1, on the reverse strand, counting down.
GAAATCCAATCACAAAATAATACAAAACATAACATAGTGGTTTTTTTATCTCTCCTGCAAATGATCGCCTCACAAAACAATATAAAACAAAAGAAATCCAATCACAAAATAATACAAAACATAACATAGTGGGTTTTTTGTCTCTCCTGCAAATGATCGCCTCACAAAACAATATAAAACAAAAGAAATCCAATCACAAAATAATACAAAACATAACATAGTGCTTTTTACCTCTCCTGCAAATGATTGCCTCACAAAACAATATAAAACAAAAGAAATCCAATCACAAAATAATACAAAACATAACATAGTGCTTTTTACCTCTCCTGCAAATGATTGCCTCACAAAACAATATAAAACAAAAGAAATCCAATCACAAAATAATACAAAACATAACATAGTGGTTTTTTTTATCTCTCCTGCAAATGATCGCCTCACAAAACAATATAAAACAAAAGAAATCCAATCACAAAATAATACAAAACATAACATGGTGGGTTTTTACCTCTCCTGCAAATGATCGCCTCACAAAACAATATAAAACAAAAGAAATCCAATCACAAAATAATACAAAACATAACATAGTGGTTTTTTTTGTCTCTCCTGCAAATGATCGCCTCACAAAACAATATAAAACAAAAGAAATCCCATCACAAAATAATACAAAACATAACATAGTGGGTTTTTTATCTCTCCTGCAAATGATCGCCTCACAAAACAATATAAAACAAAAGAAATCCAATCACATAATAATACAAAACATAACATAGTGGGTTTTTTTGTCTCTCCTGCAAATGATCGCCTCACAAAACAATATAAAACAAAAGAAATCCCATCACAAAATAATACAAAACATAACATGGTGGTTTTTTTACCTCTCCTGCAAATGATCGCCTCACAAAACAATATAAAACAAAAGAAATCCAATCACAAAATAATACAAAACATAACATAGTGTTATTTTTTACCTCTCCTGCAAATGATCGCCTCACAAAACAATATAAAACAAAAGAAATCCAATCACAAAATAATACAAAACATAACATAGTGGTTTTTTTTATCACTTCTGCAAATGATCGCCTCACAAAACAATATAAAACAAAAGAAATCCAATCACAAAATAATACAAAACATAACATGGTGGTTTTTTTATCTCTCCTGCAAATGATCGCATCACAAAACAATATAAAACAAAAGAAATCCAATCACAAAATAATACAAAACATAACATAGTGGTATTTTTTGTCTCTCCTGCAAATGATCGCCTCACAAAACAATATAAAACAAAAGAAATCCCATCACAAAATAATACAAAACATAACATAGTGGTTTTTTTATCTCTCCTGCAAATGATCGCCTCACAAAACAATATAAAACAAAAGAAATCCCATCACAAAAAAATACAAAACATAACATAGTGGGTTTTTTTATCTCTCCTGCAAATGATCGCCTCACAAAACAATATAAAACAAAAGAAATCCAATCACAAAATAATACGAAACATAACATGGTGGGGTTTTTTTATCTCTCCTGCAAATGATCGCATCACAAAACAATATAAAACAAAAGAAATCCAATCACAAAATAATACAAAACATAACATAGTGGTTTTTTTATCTCTCCTGCAAATGATCGCCTCACAAAACAATATAAAAGAAAAGAAATCCAATCACAAAATAATACAAAACATAACATAGTGTTTTTTTTGTCTCTCCTGCAAATGATCGCCTCACAAAACAATATAAAACAAAAGAAATCCCATCACAAAATAATACAAAACATAACATAGTGATTTTTTACCTCTCCTGCAAATGATTGCCTCACAAAACAATATAAATCAAAAGAAATCCTATCACAAAATAATAAGAAAACATAACATGTGTTTTTTTTTTATCTCTCCTGCAAATGATCGCCTCACAAAACAATATAAAACAAAAGAAATCCAATCACAAAATAATACAAAACATAACATAGTGGGTTTTTGATCTCTCCTGCAAATGATCGCCTCACAAAACAATATAAAACAAAAGAAATCCAATCACATAATAATACAAAACATAACATAGTGGTTTTTTTGTCTCTCCTGCAAATGATCGCCTCACAAAACAATATAAAACAAAAGAAATCCAATCACAAAATAATACAAAACATAACATAGTGGTTTTTTTTGTCTCTCCTGCAAATGATCGCCTCACAAAACAATATAAAACAAAAGAAATCCCATCACAAAATAATACAAAACATAACATAGTGGGTTTTTATCTCTCCTGCAAATGATCGCCTCACAAAACAATATAAAACAAAAGAAATCCAATCACAAAATAATACAAAACATAACATAGTGGTTTTTTACCTCTCCTGCAAATGATCGCCTCACAAAACAATATAAAAAAAAAGAAATCCAATCACAAAATAATACAAAACATAACATAGTGTTTTTTTTTATCACTTCTGCAAATGATCGCCTCACAAAACAATATAAAACAAAAGAAATCCAATCACAAAATAATACAAAACATAACATGGTGGGTTTTTTTATCTCTCCTGCAAATGATCGCATCACAAAACAATATAAAACAAAAGAAATCCAATCACAAAATAATACAAAACATAACATAGTGGTATTTTTTTGTCTCTCCTGCAAATGATCGCCTCACAAAACAAAATAAAACAAAAGAAATCCCATCACAAAATAATACAAAACATAACATAGTGGTTTTTTATCTCTCCTGCAAATGATCGCCTCACAAAACAATATAAAACAAAAGAAATCCAATCACAAAATAATACAAAACATAACATAGTGGTTTTTTTTGTCTCTCCTGCAAATGATCGCCTCACAAAACAATATAAAACAAAAGAAATCCCATCACAAAATAATACAAAACATAACATAGTGGGGTTTTTATCTCTCCTGCAAATGATCGCCTCACAAAACAATATAAAACAAAAGAAATCCAATCACAAAATAATACAAAACATAACATGGTGGGTTTTTTTTACCTCTCCTGCAAATGATCGCCTCACAAAACAATATAAAACAAAAGAAATCCAATCACAAAATAATACAAAACATAACATAGTGGTTTTTTTTATCTCTCCTGCAAATGATCGCCTCACAAAACAATATAAAACAAAAGAAATCCAATCACAAAATAATACAAAACATAACATAGTGGGTTTTTTTTGTCTCTCCTGCAAATGATCGCCTCACAAAACAATATAAAACAAAAGAAATCCCATCACAAAATAATACAAAACATAACATAGTGCTTTTTTTACCTCTCCTGCAAATGATTGCCTCACAAAACAACATAAAACAAAAGAAATCCAATCACAAAATAATACAACCCATAACATAGTGAGTTTTTACCTCTCCTGCAAATGATTGCCTCACAAAACAATATAAAACAAAAGAAATCCAATCACAAAATAATACAAAACATAACATAGTGGTTTTTTTTATCTCTCCTGCAAATGATCGCCTCACAAAACAATATAAAACAAAAGAAATCCAATCACAAAATAATACAAAACATAACATGGTGGGTTTTTTACCTCTCCTGCAAATGATCGCCTCACAAAACAATATAAAACAAAAGAAATCAAATCACAAAATAATACAAAACATAACATAGTGGTTTTTTTGTCTCTCCTGCAAATGATCGCCTCACAAAACAATATAAAACAAAAGAAATCCCATCACAAAATAATACAAAACATAACATAGTGGGTTTTTTATCTCTCCTGCAAATGATCGCCTCACAAAACAATATAAAACAAAAGAAATCCAATCACATAATAATACAAAACATAACATAGTGGGGTTTTTTTGTCTCTCCTGCAAATGATCGCCTCACAAAACAATATAAAACAAAAGAAATCCCATCACAAAATAATACAAAACATAACATGGTGGTTTTTTTTACCTCTCCTGCAAATGATCGCCTCACAAAACAATATAAAACAAAAGAAATCCAATCACAAAATAATACAAAACATAACATAGTGCTTTTTTACCTCTCCTGCAAATGATTGCCTCACAAAACAATATAAAACAAAAGAAATCCAATCACAAAATAATACAAAACATAACATAGTGCTTTTTTACCTCTCCTGCAAATGATTGCCTCACAAAACAATATAAAACAAAAGAAATCCAATCACAAAATAATACAAAACATAACATAGTGGGTTTTTTTTTTCTCTCCTGCAAATGATCCCCTCACAAAACAATATAAAACAAAAGAAATCCAATCACAAAATAATACAAAACATAACATGGTGGTTTTTTTTACCTCTCCTGCAATCGATCGCCTCACAAAACAATATAAAACAAAAGAAATCCAATCACAAAATAATACAAAACATAACATAGTGGGTTTTTTATCTCTCCTGCAAATGATCGCCTCACAAAACAATATAAAACAAAAGAAATCCAATCACATAATAATACAAAACATAACATAGTGTTTTTTTGTCTCTCCTGCAAATGATCGCCTCACAAAACAATATAAAACAAAAGAAATCCAATCACAAAATAATACAAAACATAACATAGTGGGTTTTTTTTGTCTCTCCTGCAAATGATTGCCTCACAAAACAATATAAAACAAAAGAAATCCAATCACAAAATAATACAAAACATAACATAGTGTTGTTTTTTTAATCTCTCCTGCAAATGATCGCCTCACAAAACAATATAAAACAAAAGAAATCCAATCACAAAATAATACAAAACATAACATAGTGGGTTTTTTTACCTCTCCTGCAAATGATCGCCTCACAAAACAATATAAAACAAAAGAAATCCCATCACAAAATAATACAAAACATAACATAGTGGGTTTTTTGATCTCTCCTGCAAATGATCGCCTCACAAAACAATATAAAACAAAAGAAATCCAATCACAAAATAATACAAAACATAACATGGTGGTTTTTTTTATCTCTCCTGCAAATGATCGCCTCACAAAACAATATAAAACAAAAGAAATCCAATCACAAAATAATACAAAACATAACATAGTGGGTTTTTGTCTCTCCTGCAAATGATCGCCTCACAAAACAATATAAAACAAAAGAAATCCCATCACAAAATAATACAAAACATAACATAGTGGGTTTTTATCTCTCCTGCAAATGATCGCCTCACAAAACAATATAAAACAAAAGAAATCCAATCACAAAATAATACAAAACATAACATAGTGGTTTTTTTTGTCTCTCCTGCAAATGATCGCCTCACAAAACAATATCAAACAAAAGAAATCCCATCACAAAATAATACAAAACATAACATAGTGGGGTTTTTTATCTCTCCTGCAAATGATCGCCTCACAAAACAATATAAAACAAAAGAAATCCAATCACAAAATAATACAAAACATAACATGGTGGTTTTTTTTACCTCTCCTGCAAATGATCGCCTCACAAAACAATATAAAACAAAAGAAATCCAATCACAAAATAATACAAAACATAACATAGTGGTTTTTTTATCTCTCCTGCAAATGATCGCCTCACAAAACAATATAAAACAAAAGAAATCCAATCACAAAATAATACAAAACATAACATAGTGGGTTTTTTGTCTCTCCTGCAAATGATCGCCTCACAAAACAATATAAAACAAAAGAAATCCCATCACAAAATAATACAAAACATAACATAGTGCTTTTTTACCTCTCCTGCAAATGATTGCCTCACAAAACAATATAAAACAAAAGAAATCCAATCACAAAATAATACAAAACATAACATAGTGCTTTTTTACCTCTCCTGCAAATGATTGCCTCACAAAACAATATAAAACAAAAGAAATCCAATCACAAAATAATACAAAACATAACATAGTGGTTTTTTTTATCTCTCCTGCAAATGATCGCCTCACAAAACAATATAAAACAAAAGAAATCCAATCACAAAATAATACAAAACATAACATGGTGGGTTTTTTTTACCTCTCCTGCAAATGATCGCCTCACAAAACAATATAAAACAAAAGAAATCCAATCACAAAATAATACAAAACATAACAACAGTGGTTTTTTTTGTCTCTCCTGCAAATGATCGCCTCACAAAACAATATAAAACAAAAGAAATCCCATCACAAAATAATACAAAACATAACATAGTGGGTTTTTTATCTCTCCTGCAAATGATCGCCTCACAAAACAATATAAAACAAAAGAAATCCAATCACATAATAATACAAAACATAACATAGTGGGTTTTTTTTTGTCTCTCCTGCAAATGATCGCCTCACAAAACAATATAAAACAAAAGAAATCCCATCACAAAATAATACAAAACATAACATGGTGGTTTTTTTACCTCTCCTGCAAATGATCGCCTCACAAAACAATATAAAACAAAAGAAATCCAATCACAAAATAATACAAAACATAACATAGTGTTATTTTTTACCTCTCCTGCAAATGATCGCCTCACAAAACAATATAAAACAAAAGAAATCCAATCACAAAATAATACAAAACATAACATAGTGGTTTTTTTTATCCCTTCTGCAAATGATCGCCTCACAAAACAATATAAAACAAAAGAAATCCAATCACAAAATAATACAAAACATAACATGGTGGTTTTTTTTTATCTCTCCTGCAAATGATCGCATCACAAAACAATATAAAACAAAAGAAATCCAATCACAAAATAATACAAAACATAACATAGTGGTATTTTTTGTCTCTCCTGCAAATGATCGCCTCACAAAACAATATAAAACAAAAGAAATCCCATCACAAAATAATACAAAACATAACATAGTGGGTTTTTTATCTCTCCTGCAAATGATCGCCTCACAAAACAATATAAAACAAAAGAAATCCAATCACAAAATAATACAAAACATAACATAGTGGGTTTTTTATCTCTCCTGCAAATGATCGCCTCACAAAACAATATAAAACAAAAGAAATCCAATCACAAAATAATACGAAACTTAAAATGGTGTTTTTTTTATATTTGGTGCAAATGAGCGCGTCACAAAACAATATAAAACAAAAGAAATCCAATCACAAAATAATACAAAACATAACATAGTGGTTTTTTTATCTCTCCTGCAAATGATCGCCTCACAAAACAATATAAAAGAAAAGAAATCCAATCACAAAATAATACAAAACATAACATAGTGTTTTTTTGTCTCTCCTGCAAATGATCGCCTCACAAAACAATATAAAACAAAAGAAATCCCATCACAAAATAATACAAAACATAACATAGTGATTTTTTACCTCTCCTGCAAATGATTGCCTCACAAAACAATATAAATCAAAAGAAATCCTATCACAAAATAATACAAAACATAACATGGTGGGTTTTTTTTGTCTCTCCTGCAAATGATCGCCTCACAAAACAATATAAAACAAAAGAAATCCCATCACAAAATAATACAAAACATAACATAGTGGGTTTTTGATCTCTCCTGCAAATGATCGCCTCACAAAACAATATAAAACAAAAGAAATCCAATCACATAATAATACAAAACATAACATAGTGGTTTTTTTGTCTCTCCTGCAAATGATCGCCTCACAAAACAATATAAAACAAAAGAAATCCAATCACAAAATAATACAAAACATAACATAGTGGTTTTTTTGTCTCTCCTGCAAATGATCGCCTCACAAAACAATATAAAACAAAAGAAATCCCATCACAAAATAGTACAAAACATAACATAGTGGGTTTTTTATCTCTCCTGCAAATGATCGCCTCACAAAACAATATAAAACAAAAGAAATCCAATCACAAAATAATACAAAACATAACATAGTGGTTTTTTTACCTCTCCTGCAAATGATCGCCTCACAAAACAATATAAAAAAAAAGAAATCCAATCACAAAATAATACAAAACATAACATAGTGTTTTTTTTTTTATCACTTCTGCAAATGATCGCCTCACAAAACAATATAAAACAAAAGAAATCCAATCACAAAATAATACAAAACATAACATGGTGGGTTTTTTTTATCTCTCCTGCAAATGATCGCATCACAAAACAATATAAAACAAAAGAAATCCAATCACAAAATAATACAAAACATAACATAGTGGTATTTTTTTGTCTCTCCTGCAAATGATCGCCTCACAAAACAAAAAATAAAACAAAAGAAATCCCATCACAAAATAATACAAAACATAACATAGTGGTTTTTTATCTCTCCTGCAAATGATCGCCTCACAAAACAATATAAAACAAAAGAAATCCAATCACAAAATAATACAAAACATAACATAGTGGTTTTTTTTCTCTCCTGCAAATGATCGCCTCACAAAACAATATAAAACAAAAGAAATCCCATCACAAAATAATACAAAACATAACATAGTGGGGTTTTTATCTCTCCTGCAAATGATCGCCTCACAAAACAATATAAAACAAAAGAAATCCAATCACAAAATAATACAAAACATAACATGGTGGGTTTTTTTACCTCTCCTGCAAATGATCGCCTCACAAAACAATATAAAACAAAAGAAATCCAATCACAAAATAATACAAAACATAACATAGTGGTTTTTTTTATCTCTCCTGCAAATGATCGCCTCACAAAACAATATAAAACAAAAGAAATCCAATCACAAAATAATACAAAACATAACATAGTGGGTTTTTTTATCTCTCCTGCAAATGATCGCCTCACAAAACAATATAAAACAAAAGAAATCCCATCACAAAATAATACAAAACATAACATAGTGCTTTTTTACCTCTCCTGCAAATGATTGCCTCACAAAACAATATAAAACAAAAGAAATCCAATCACAAAATAATACAAAACATAACATAGTGCTTTTTTACCTCTCCTGCAAATGATTGCCTCACAAAACAATATAAAACAAAAGAAATCCAATCACAAAATAATACAAAACATAACATAGTGGTTTTTTTATCTCTCCTGCAAATGATCGCCTCACAAAACAATATAAAACAAAAGAAATCCAATCACAAAATAATACAAAACATAACATGGTGGGTTTTTTACCTCTCCTGCAAATGATCGCCTCACAAAACAATATAAAACAAAAGAAATCAAATCACAAAATAATACAAAACATAACATAGTGGTTTTTTTTTGTCTCTCCTGCAAATGATCGCCTCACAAAACAATATAAAACAAAAGAAATCCCATCACAAAATAATACAAAACATAACATAGTGGGTTTTTTATCTCTCCTGCAAATGATCGCCTCACAAAACAATATAAAACAAAAGAAATCCAATCACATAATAATACAAAACATAACATAGTGGGGTTTTTTTGTCTCTCCTGCAAATGATCGCCTCACAAAACAATATAAAACAAAAGAAATCCCATCACAAAATAATACAAAACATAACATGGTGGTTTTTTTTACCTCTCCTGCAAATGATCGCCTCACAAAACAATATAAAACAAAAGAAATCCAATCACAAAATAATACAAAACATAACATAGTGTTATTTTTTACCTCTCCTGCAAATGATCGCCTCACAAAACAATATAAAACAAAAAGAAATCCAATCACAAAATAATACAAAACATAACATAGTGGTTTTTTTTTATCACTTCTGCAAATGATCGCCTCACAAAACAATATAAAACAAAAGAAATCCAATCACAAAATAATACAAAACATAACATGGTGGTTTTTTATCTCTCCTGCAAATGATCGCATCACAAAACAATATAAAACAAAAGAAATCCAATCACAAAATAATACAAAACATAACATAGTGGTATTTTTTTGTCTCTCCTGCAAATGATCGCCTCACAAAACAATATAAAACAAAAGAAATCCCATCACAAAATAATACAAAACATAACATAGTGGTTTTTTTATCTCTCCTGCAAATGATCGCCTCACAAAACAATATAAAACAAAAGAAATCCAATCACAAAATAATACAAAACATAACATAGTGGGTTTTTTATCTCTCCTGCAAATGATCGCCTCACAAAACAATATAAAACAAAAGAAATCCAATCACAAAATAATACGAAACATAACATGGTGGGGTTTTTTATCTCTCCTGCAAATGATCGCATCACAAAACAATATAAAACAAAAGAAATCCAATCACAAAATAATACAAAACATAACATAGTGGTTTTTTTTATCTCTCCTGCAAATGATCGCCTCACAAAACAATATAAAAGAAAAGAAATCCAATCACAAAATAATACAAAACATAACATAGTGTTTTTTTTTGTCTCTCCTGCAAATGATCGCCTCACAAAACAATATAAAACAAAAGAAATCCCATCACAAAATAATACAAAACATAACATAGTGATTTTTTACCTCTCCTGCAAATGATTGCCTCACAAAACAATATAAAACAAAAGAAATCCAATCACAAAATAATACAAAACATAACATAGTGGTTTTTTTTTGTCTCTCCTGCAAATGATCGCCTCACAAAACAATATAAAACAAAAGAAATCCAATCACAAAATAATACAAAACATAACATAGTGGTTTTTTGTCTCTCCTGCAAATGATCGCCTCACAAAACAATATAAAACAAAAGAAATCCCATCACAAAATAATACAAAACATAACATAGTGGGTTTTTTATCTCTCCTGCAAATGATCGCCTCACAAAACAATATAAAACAAAAGAAATCCAATCACAAAATAATACAAAACATAACATAGTGGTTTTTTTTACCTCTCCTGCAAATGATCGCCTCACAAAACAATATAAAAAAAAGAAATCCAATCACAAAATAATACAAAACATAACATAGTGGTTTTTTTTATCACTTCTGCAAATGATCGCCTCACAAAACAATATAAAACAAAAGAAATCCAATCACAAAATAATACAAAACATAACATAGTGGTTTTTTTTATCTCTCCTGCAAATGATCGCATCACAAAACAATATAAAACAAAAGAAATCCAATCACAAAATAATACAAAACATAACATAGTGGTATTTTTTTGTCTCTCCTGCAAATGATCGCCTCACAAAACAAAATAAAACAAAAGAAATCCCATCACAAAATAATACAAAACATAACATAGTGGTTTTTTTATCTCTCCTGCAAATGATCGCCTCACAAAACAATATAAAACAAAAGAAATCCAATCACAAAATAATACAAAACATAACATAGTGGTTTTTTTTGTCTCTCCTGCAAATGATCGCCTCACAAAACAATATAAAACAAAAGAAATCCCATCACAAAATAATACAAAACATAACATAGTGGGGTTTTTATCTCTCCTGCAAATGATCGCCTCACAAAACAATATAAAACAAAAGAAATCCAATCACAAAATAATACAAAACATAACATGGTGGTTTTTTTACCTCTCCTGCAAATGATCGCCTCACAAAACAATATAAAACAAAAGAAATCCAATCACAAAATAATACAAAACATAACATAGTGGTTTTTTTTCTCTCCTGCAAATGATCGCCTCACAAAACAATATAAAAACAAAAGAAATCCAATCACAAAATAATACAAAACATAACATAGTGGGTTTTTTTGTCTCTCCTGCAAATGATCGCCTCACAAAACAATATAAAACAAAAGAAATCCCATCACAAAATAATACAAACAAAACATAACATAGTGCTTTTTTACCTCTCCTGCAAATGATTGCCTCACAAAACAATATAAAACAAAAGAAATCCAATCACAAAATAATACAAAACATAACATAGTGCTTTTTTACCTCTCCTGCAAATGATTGCCTCACAAAACAATATAAAACAAAAGAAATCCAATCACAAAATAATACAAAACATAACATAGTGGTTTTTTTTTATCTCTCCTGCAAATGATCGCCTCACAAAACAATATAAAACAAAAGAAATCCAATCACAAAATAATACAAAACATAACATGGTGGGTTTTTACCTCTCCTGCAAATGATCGCCTCACAAAACAATATAAAACAAAAGAAATCAAATCACAAAATAATACAAAACATAACATAGTGGTTTTTTTTTTTGTCTCTCCTGCAAATGATCGCCTCACAAAACAATATAAAACAAAAGAAATCCCATCACAAAATAATACAAAACATAACATAGTGGGTTTTTTATCTCTCCTGCAAATGATCGCCTCACAAAACAATATAAAACAAAAGAAATCCAATCACATAATAATACAAAACATAACATAGTGGGGTTTTTTTGTCTCTCCTGCAAATGATCGCCTCACAAAACAATATAAAACAAAAGAAATCCCATCACAAAATAATACAAAACATAACATGGTGGTTTTTTTACCTCTCCTGCAAATGATCGCCTCACAAAACAATATAAAACAAAAGAAATCCAATCACAAAATAATACAAAACATAACATAGTGTTATTTTTTTACCTCTCCTGCAAATGATCGCCTCACAAAACAATATAAAACAAAAGAAATCCAATCACAAAATAATACAAAACATAACATAGTGGTTTTTTTTATCACTTCTGCAAATGATCGCCTCACAAAACAATATAAAACAAAAGAAATCCAATCACAAAATAATACAAAACATAACATGGTGGGTTTTTATCTCTCCTGCAAATGATCGCATCACAAAACAATATAAAACAAAAGAAATCCAATCACAAAATAATACAAAACATAACATAGTGGTATTTTTTTGTCTCTCCTGCAAATGATCGCCTCACAAAACAATATAAAACAAAAGAAATCCCATCACAAAATAATACAAAACATAACATAGTGGGTTTTTATCTCTCCTGCAAATGATCGCCTCACAAAACAATATAAAACAAAAGAAATCCAATCACAAAATAATACAAAACATAACATAGTGGTTTTTTTATCTCTCCTGCAAATGATCGCCTCACAAAACAATATAAAACAAAAGAAATCCAATCACAAAATAATACGAAACATAACATGGTGGGTTTTTTTTATCTCTCCTGCAAATGATCGCATCACAAAACAATATAAAACAAAAGAAATCCAATCACAAAATAATACAAAACATAACATAGTGGTTTTTTTTATCTCTCCTGCAAATGATCGCCTCACAAAACAATATAAAAGAAAAGAAATCCAATCACAAAATAATACAAAACATAACATAGTGTTTTTTTTTTGTCTCTCCTGCAAATGATCGCCTCACAAAACAATATAAAACAAAAGAAATCCCATCACAAAATAATACAAAACATAACATAGTGATTTTTTACCTCTCCTGCAAATGATTGCCTCACAAAACAATATAAATCAAAAGAAATCCAATCACAAAATAATACAAAACATAACATGGTGGGTTTTTTTTGTCTCTCCTGCAAATGATCGCCTCACAAAACAATATAAAACAAAAGAAATCCCATCACAAAATAATACAAAACATAACATAGTGGGTTTTTTGATCTCTCCTGCAAATGATCGCCTCACAAAACAATATAAAACAAAAGAAATCCAATCACATAATAATACAAAACATAACATAGTGGTTTTTTTTGTCTCTCCTGCAAATGATCGCCTCACAAAACAATATAAAACAAAAGAAATCCAATCACAAAATAATACAAAACATAACATAGTGGTTTTTTGTCTCTCCTGCAAATGATCGCCTCACAAAACAATATAAAACAAAAGAAATCCCATCACAAAATAATACAAAACATAACATAGTAGTTTTTTTATCTCTCCTGCAAATGATCGCCTCACAAAACAATATAAAACAAAAGAAATCCAATCACAAAATAATACAAAACATAACATAGTGGTTTTTTTACCTCTCCTGCAAATGATCGCCTCACAAAACAATATAAAAAAAAAGAAATCCAATCACAAAATAATACAAAACATAACATAGTGTTTTTTTTATCTCTTCTGCAAATGATCGCCTCACAAAACAATATAAAACAAAAGAAATCCAATCACAAAATAATACAAAACATAACATGGTGGGTTTTTTTATCTCTCCTGCAAATGATCGCATCACAAAACAATATAAAACAAAAGAAATCCAATCACAAAATAATACAAAACATAACATAGTGGTATTTTTTTGTCTCTCCTGCAAATGATCGCCTCACAAAACAAAATAAAACAAAAGAAATCCCATCACAAAATAATACAAAACATAACATAGTGGTTTTTTATCTCTCCTGCAAATGATCGCCTCACAAAACAATATAAAACAAAAGAAATCCAATCACAAAATAATACAAAACATAACATAGTGGGTTTTTTATCTCTCCTGCAAATGATCGCCTCACAAAACAATATAAAACAAAAGAAATCCAATCACAAAATAATACGAAACATAACATGGTGTTTTTTTTATCTCTCCTGCAAATGATCGCATCACAAAACAATATAAAACAAAAGAAATCCAATCACAAAATAATACAAAACATAACATAGTGGTTTTTTTTGTCTCTCCTGCAAATGATCGCCTCACAAAACAATATAAAACAAAAGAAATCCAATCACAAAATAATACAAAACATAACATAGTGTTTTTTTTTTGTCTCTCCTGCAAATGATCGCCTCACAAAACAATATAAAACAAAAGAAATCCCATCACAAAATAATACAAAACATAACATAGTGATTTTTTACCTCTCCTGCAAATGATTGCCTCACAAAACAATATAAAACAAAAGAAATCCAATCACAAAATAATACAAAACATAACATGGTGGGTTTTTTTTTTCTCTCCTGCAAATGATCGCCTCACAAAACAATTTTAAACAAAAGAAATCCCATCACAAAATAATACAAAACATACCATAGTGGTTTTTTACCTCTCCTGCAAATGATCGCCTCACAAAACAATATAAAACAAAAGAAATCCAATCACAAAATAATACAAAACATAACATAGTGGTTTTTTTTGTCTCTCCTGCAAATGATCGCCTCACAAAACAATATAAAACAAAAGAAATCCAATCACAAAATAATACAAAACATAACATAGTGGTTTTTTGTCTCTCCTGCAAATGATCGCCTCACAAAACAATATAAAACAAAAGAAATCCCATCACAAACTAATACAAAACATAACATAGTGGTTTTTTTATCTCTCCTGCAAATGATCGCCTCACAAAACAATATAAAACAAAAGAAATCCAATCACAAAATAATACAAAACATAACATAGTGTGTTTTTTTTACCTCTCCTGCAAATGATCGCCTCACAAAACAATATAAAAAAAAAAAAAAGAAATCCAATCACAAAATAATACAAAACATAACATAGTGTTTTTTTATCACTTCTGCATATGATCGCCTCACAAAACAATATAAAACAAAAGAAATCCAATCACAAAATAATACAAAACATAACATAGTGGTTTTTTTTTATCTCTCCTGCAAATGATTGCATCACAAAACAATATAAAACAAAAGAAATCCAATCACAAAATAATACAAAACATAACATAGTGGTATTTTTGTGTCTCTCCTGCAAATGATCGCGTCACAAAACAAAATAAAACAAAAGAAATCCCATCACAAAATAATACAAAACATAACATAGTGGTTTTTTATCTCTCCTGCAAATGATCGCCTCACAAAACAATATAAAACAAAAAAAATCCAATCACAAAATAATACAAAACATAACATAGTTGGTTTTTTTATCTCTCCTGCAAATGATCGCCTCACAAAACAATATAAAACAAAAGAAATCCAATCACAAAATAATACGAAACATAACATGGTGGTTTTTTTATCTCTCCTGCAAATGATCGCATCACAAAACAATATAAAACAAAAGAAATCCAATCACAAAATAATACAAAACATAACATAGTGGTTTTTTTGTCTCTCCTGCAAATGATCGCCTCACAAAACAATATAAAACAAAAGAAATCCAATTACAAAATAATACAAAACATAACATAGTGTTTTTTTTTGTCTCTCCTGCAAATGATCGCCTCACAAAACAATATAAAACAAAAGAAATCCCATCACAAAATAATACAAAACATAACATAGTGATTTTTTACCTCTCCTGCAAATGATTGCCTCACAAAACAATATAAATCAAAAGAAATCCAATCACAAAATAATACAAAACATAACATGGTGGTTTTTTTGTCTCTCCTGCAAATGATCGCCTCACAAAACAATATAAAACAAAAGAAATCCTATCACAAAATAATACAAAACATAACATAGTGGTTTTTTTACCTCTCCTGCAAATGATAGCCTCACAAAACATTATAAAACAAAAGAAATCCAATCACAAAATAATACAAAACATAACATAGTGGGTTTTTTTTTATCTCTTCTGCAAATGATCGCCTCACAAAACAATATAAAACAAAAGAAATCCAATCACAAAATAATACAAAACATAACATAGTGGGGTTTTTTTGTCTCTCCTGCAAATGATCGCCTCACAAAACAATATAAAACAAAAGAAATCCCATCACAAAATAATACAAAACATAACATAGTGGGTTTTTTATCTCTCCTGCAAATGATCGCCTCACAAAACAATATAAAACAAAAGAAATCCAATCACAAAATAATACAAAACATAACATAGTGGTTTTTTTTGTCTCTCTTGCAAATGATCGCCTCACAAAACAATATAAAACAAAAGAAATCCCATCACAAAATAATACAAAACATAACATAGTGGGTTTTTTTATCTCTCCTGCAAATGATCGCCTCACAAAACAATATCAAACAAAATAAATCCAATCACAAAATAATACAAAACATAACATGGTGGGTTTTTTTTACCTCTCCTGCAAATGATCGCATCACAAAACAATATAAAACAAAAGAAATCCAATCACAAAATAATACAAAACATAACATAGTGGTTTTTTTTGTCTCTCCTGCAAATGATCGCCTCACAAAACAATATAAAACAAAAGAAATCCCATCACAAAATAATACAAAACATAACATAGTGGGTTTTTTTATCTCTCCTGCAAATGATCGCCTCACAAAACAATATAAAACAAAAGAAATCCAATCACAAAATAATACAAAACATAACATAGTGGTTTTTTTGTCTCTCCTGCAAATGATCGCCTCACAAAACAATATAAACAAAAGAAATCCCATCACAAAATAATACAAAACATAACATAGTGGGTTTTTATCTCTCCTGCAAATGATCGCCTCACAAAACAATATAAAACAAAAGAAATCCAATCACAAAATAATACAAAACATAACATGGTGGTTTTTTTTATCTCTCCTGCAAATGATCGCATCACAAAACAATATAAAACAAAAGAAATCCCATCACAAAA
Source organism: Amphiura filiformis (assembly GCF_039555335.1). NCBI lineage: Eukaryota > Metazoa > Echinodermata > Ophiuroidea > Amphilepidida > Amphiuridae > Amphiura > Amphiura filiformis. Next base: position 45,499,886 of record NC_092638.1, on the reverse strand, counting down.
TAATACAAAACATAACATAGTGGTTTTTTACCTCTCCTGCAAATGATCGCCTCACAAAACAATATAAAACAAAAGAAATCCAATCACAAAATAATACAAAACATAACATAGTGTTTTTTTTTATCTCTTCTGCAAATGATCGCCTCACAAAACAATATAAAACAAAAGAAATCCAATCACAAAATAATACAAAACATAACATAGTGGGTTTTTTTTTTTTGTCTCTCCTGCAAATGATCGCCTCACAAAACAATATAAAACAAAAGAAATCCCATCACAAAATAATACAAAACATAACATAGTGGGTTTTTTATCTCTCCTGCAAATGATCGCCTCACAAAACAATATAAAACAAAAGAAATCCAATCACAAAATAATACAAAACATAACATAGTGGTTTTTTTGTCTCTCCTGCAAATGATCGCCTCACAAAACAATATAAAACAAAAGAAATCCCATCACAAAATAATACAAAACATAACATAGTGGGTTTTTTTATCTCTCCTGCAAATGATCGCCTCACAAAACAATATAAAACAAAATAAATCCAATCACAAAATAATACAAAACATAACATGGTGGTTTTTTTACCTCTCCTGCAAATGATCGCATCACAAAACAATATAAAACAAAAGAAATCCAATCACAAAAAAAAAAAAAACATAACATAGTGGTTTTTTTGTCTCTCCTGCAAATGATCGCCTCACAAAACAATATAAAACAAAAGAAATCCCATCACAAAATAATACAAAACATAACATAGTGGGTTTTTTTATCTCTCCTGCAAATGATCGCCTCACAAAACAATATAAAACAAAAGAAATCCAATCACAAAATAATACAAAACATAACATAGTGGTTTTTTTTTGTCTCTCCTGCAAATGATCGCCTCACAAAACAATATAAAACAAAAGAAATCCCATCACAAAATAATACAAAACATAACATAGTGGTTTTTTTATCTCTCCTGCAAATGATCGCCTCACAAAACAATATAAAACAAAAGAAATCCAATCACAAAATAATACAAAACACAACACAGAGGGTTTTTTTTTTAACACTCCTGCAAAAGATCGCATCACAAAACAATATAAAACAAAAGAAATCCAATCACAAAATAATACAAAACATAACATTGTGGGTTTTTTGTCTCTCCTGCAAATGATCGCCTCACAAAACAATATAAAACAAAAGAAATCCAATCACAAAATAATACAAAACATAACATAGTGTGTTTTTTTGTCTCTCCTGCAAATGATCGCCTCACAAAACAATATAAAACAAAAGAAATCCCATCACAAAATAATACAAAACATAACATAGTGATTTTTACCTCTCCTGCAAATGATTGCCTCACAAAACAATATAAAACAAAAGAAATCCAATCACAAAATAATACAAAACATAACATGGTGGTTTTTTTGTCTCTCCTGCAAATGATCGCCTCACAAAACAATATAAAACAAAAGAAATCCCATCACAAAATAATACAAAACATAACGTAGTGTTTTTTTACCTCTCCTGCAAATGATCGCCTCACAAAACAATATAAAACAAAAGAAATCCAATCACAAAATAATACAAAACATAACATGGTGGTTTTTTTTACCTCTGCTGCAAATGATCGCCTCACAAAACAATATAAAACAAAAGAAATCCAATCACAAAATAATACAAAACATAACATAGTGGGTTTTTTTTATCTCTCCTGCAAATGATCGCTCCTCACAAAACAATATAAAACAAAAGAAATCCAATCACAAAATAATAAAAAACATAACACTCCTGCAAATGATCGCCTCACAAAACAATATAAAACAAAAGAAATCCCATCACAAAATAATACAAAACATAACATAGTGCTTTTTTACCTCTCCTGCAAATGATTGCCTCACAAAACAATATAAATCATAATAATACAAAACATAACATGGTGGGGTTTTTTTTTATCTCTCCTGCAAATGATCGCATCACAAAACAATATAAAACAAAAGAAATCCAATCACAAAATAATACAAAACATAACATAGTGGTTTTTTTTTGTCTCTCCTGCAAATGATCGCCTCACAAAACAATATAAAACAAAAGAAATCCCATCACAAAATAATACAAAACATAACATAGTGGTTTATTTTATCTCTCCTGCAAATGATCGCCTCACAAAACAATATAAAACAAAAGAAATCCAATCACAAAATAATACAAAACATAACATAGTGGTTTTTTGTGTCTCTCCTGCAAATGATCGCCTCACAAAACAATATAAACAAAAGAAATCCCATCACAAAATAATACAAAACATAACATAGTGGTTTTTTTATCTCTCCTGCAAATGATCGCCTCACAAAACAATATAAAACAAAAGAAATCCAATCACAAAATAATACAAACATAACATAGTGGGTTTTTTTTTGTCTCTCCTGCAAATGATCGCCTCACAAAACAATATAAAACAAAAGAAATCCCATCACAAAATAATACAAAACATAACATAGTGGTTTTTACCTCTCCTGCAAATGATTGCCTCACAAAACAATATAAAACAAAAAAGAAATCCAATCACAAAATAATACAAAACATAACATAGTGGTTTTTTTACCTCTCCTGCAAATGATCGCCTCACAAAACAATATAAAACAAAAGAAATCCAATCACAAAATAATACAAAACATAACATAGTGGGTTTTTTATCTCTCCTGCAAATGATCGCCTCACAAAACAATATAAAACAAAAGAAATCCAATCACAAAATAATACAAAACATAACATAGTGGTTTTTTTTTGTCTCTCCTGCAAATGATCGCCTCACAAAACAATATAAAACAAAAGAAATCCCATCACAAAATAATACAAAACATAACATAGTGATTTTTTACCTCTCCTGCAAATGATCGCCTCACAAACAATATAAAACAAAAGAAATCCAATCACAAAATAATACAAAACATAACATGGTGGTTTTTTTTGTCTCTCCTGCAAATGATCGCCTCACAAAACAATATAAAACAAAAGAAATCCCATCACAAAATAATACAAAACATAACGTAGTGGTTTTTTTTACCTCTCCTGCAAATGATCGCCTCACAAAACAATATAAAACAAAAGAAATCCAATCACAAAATAATACAAAACATAACATAGTGGTTTTTTTATCTCTTCTGCAAATGATCGCCTCACAAAACAATATAAAACAAAAGAAATCCAATCACAAAATAATACAAAACATAACATAGTGGGGTTTTTTTGTCTCTCCTGCAAATGATCGCCTCACAAAACAATATAAAACAAAAGAAATCCCATCACAAAATAATACAAAACATAACATAGTGGGTTTTTATCTCTCCTGCAAATGATCGCCTCACAAAACAATATAAAACAAAAGAAATCCAATCACAAAATAATACAAAACATAACATGGTGGGGTTTTTTTACCTCTGCTGCAAATGATCGCCTCACAAAACAATATAAAACAAAAGAAATCCAATCACAAAATAATACAAAACATAACATAGTGGGTTTTTTATCTCTCCTGCAAATGATCGCCTCACAAAACAATATAAAACAAAAGAAATCCAATCACAAGCAAAACATAACATAGTGGGTTTTTTTTGTCTCTCCTGCAAATGATCGCCTCACAAAACAATATAAAACAAAAGAAATCCCATCACAAAATAATACAAAACATAACATAGTGCTTTTTTACCTCTCCTGCAAATGATTGCCTCACAAAACAATATAAAACCAACGAAATCCAATCACAAAATAATACAAAACATAACATGGTGGGTTTTTTTATCTCTCCTGCAAATGATCGCATCACAAAACAATATAAAACAAAAGAAATCCAATCACAAAATAATACAAAACATAACATAGTGGTTTTTTTGTGTCTCTCCTGCAAATGATCGCCTCACAAAACAATATAAACAAAAGAAATCCCATCACAAAATAATACAAAACATAACATAGTGGTTTTTTATCTCTCCTGCAAATGATCGCCTCACAAAACAATATAAAACAAAAGAAATCCAATCACAAAATAATACAAACATAACATAGTGGGTTTTTTTGTCTCTCCTGCAAATGATCGCCTCACAAAACAATATAAAACAAAAGAAATCCCATCACAAAATAATACAAAACATAACATAGTGGTTTTTTACCTCTCCTGCAAATGATTGCCTCACAAAACAATATAAAACAAAAGAAATCCAATCACAAAATAATACAAAACATAACATAGTGGTTTTTTTTACCTCTCCTGCAAATGATCGCCTCACAAAACAATATAAAACAAAAGAAATCCAATCACAAAATAATACAAAACATAACATAGTGGGTTTTTTTATCTCTCCTGCAAATGATCGCCTCACAAAACAATATAAAACAAAAGAAATCCAATCACAAAATAATACAAAACATAACATAGTGGGTTTTTTTTGTCTCTCCTGCAAATGATCGCCTCACAAAACAATATAAAACAAAAGAAATCCCATCACAAAATAATACAAAACATAACATAGTGCTTTTTTACCTCTCCTGCAAATGATCGCATCACAAAACAATATAAAACAAAAGAAATCCAATCACAAAATAATACAAAACATAACATAGTGGGTTTTTTGTCTCTCCTGCAAATGATCGCCTCACAAAACAATATAAAACAAAAGAAATCCCATCACAAAATAATACAAAACATAACATAGTGGGTTTTTTTTATCTCTCCTGCAAATGATCGCCTCACAAAACAATATAAAACAAAAGAAATCCAATCACAAAATAATACAAAACATAACATAGTGTTGTTTTTTTGTCTCTCCTGCAAATGATCGCCTCACAAAACAATATAAAACAAAAGAAATCCCATCACAAAATAATACAAAACATAACATAGTGGTTTTTTTTATCTCTCCTGCAAATGATCGCTTCACAAAACAATATAAAACAAAAGAAATCCAATCACAAAATAATACAAAACATAACATAGTGGGTTTTTTGACCTCTCCTGCAAATGATCGCCTCACAAAACAATATAAAACAAAAGAAATCCAATCACAAAATAATACAAAACATAACATAGTGGTTTTTTTTATCTCTCCTGCAATTATTATTAGAATATGTATCCAATATGCATTAAGTATCTATGCATATGTAATATGCAAAATTATGTATGCATGTAATAGGCCTATGCATACTCATGTATATGCAATGTACATATGTTATAGGTAAACTTATCTATATGCATATACAATTTGCATATATAATGTTGCTATTTATCTAATGCATATATATATATATATATATTGAAATATGCACAATTAATTATCTATCGAATTATTCATAATTGAAAATGCAATATGCACTCATGCAATATGCACTCATAATATGCACGTTGTAATATGTATGCATAATTGTCTATGCTTATCCAATATGCAATATGCATAGATACTTAATGCATATGCATTTGTAATATGATTACTTATATATGCATGTTGCATATGTAATATTATATGAAACATGCATAATAATATGCATATGCAATAATATATCTATGCATATGTTATAAGAAAATCATAGATGCATATGCACGTGTAATATGCATAATCATATTTATTATTCTGTTTAACCACCAGAGATGACGCTATTCCAAGCATATTCTAATTAAATTGCAAAATGAAAAATAATATGCATAATTACATACATATGCAATATGCATAATTCTTAACTTGATTTACACACGTAATATGCATAATTATCTATGTAGAATATTATAGAATATGTATCCAATATGCATTAAGTATCTATGCATATGTAATATGCAAAATTATGTATGCATGTAATATAGGCCTATGCATACTCATATATATGCAATGTACATATGTTATAGGTAAACTTATCTATATGCATATACAATTTGCATATATAATGTTGTTATTTATCTAATGCATATATATATATATATATATATATATATTGAAATATGCACAATTAATTATCTATCGAATTATTCATAATTGAAAATGCAATTTGCACTCATGCAATATGCACTCATAATATGCACGTTGTAATATGTATATGCATAATTGTCTATGCTTATCCAATATGCAATATGCATAGATACTTAATGCATATGCATTTGTAATATGATTACTTATATATGCATGTTGCATATGTAATATTATATGAAACATGCATAATAATATGCATATGTTATAAGAAAAATCATAGATGCATATGCACGTGTAATATGCATAATCATATTTATTATTCTGTTTAACCACCAGAGATGACGCTATTCCAAGCATATTATAATTAAATTGCAAAATGGAAAATAATATGCATAATTACATACATATGCAATATGCATAATTCTTAACTTGATTTACACACGTAATATGCATAATTATCTATGTAGAATATTATAGAATATGTATCCAATATGCATTAAGTATCTATGCATATGTAATATGCAAAATTATGTATGCATGTAATATAGGCCTATGCATACTCATATATATGCAATGTACATATGTTATAGGTAAACTTATCTATATGCATATACAATTTGCATATATAATGTTGCTATTTATCTAATGCATATATATATATATATTGAAATATGCACAATTAATTATCTATCGAATTATTCATAATTGAAAATGCAATATGCACTCATGCAATATGCACTCATAATATGCACGTTGTAATATGTATGCATAATTGTCTATGCTTATCCAATATGCAATATGCATAGATACTTAATGCATATGCATTTGTAATATGATTACTTATATATGCATGTTGCATATGTAATATTATATGAAACATGCATAATAATATGCATATGCAATAATATATCTATGCATATGTTATAAGAAAAATCATAGATGCATATGCACGTGTAATATGCATAATCATATTTATTATTCTGTTTAACCACCAGAGATGACGCTATTCCAAGCATATTCTAATTAAATTGCAAAATGAAAAATAATATGCATAATTACATACATATGCAATATGCATAATTCTTAACTTGATTTACACACGTAATATGCATAATTATCTATGTAGAATATTATAGAATATGTATCCAATATGCATTAAGTATCTATACATATGTAATATGCAAAATTATGTATGCATGTAATATAGGCCTATGCATACTCATATATATGCAATGTACATATGTTATAGGTAAACTTATCTATATGCATATACAATTTGCATATATAATGTTGCTATTTATCTAATGCATATATATATATATATATATATATATATATATTGAAATATGCACAATTAATTATCTATCGAATTATTCATAATTGAAAATGCAATTTGCACTCATGCAATATGCACTCATAATATGCACGTTGTAATATGTATATGCATAATTGTCTATGCTTATCCAATATGCAATATGCATAGATACTTAATGCATATGCATTTGTAATATGATTACTTATATATGCATGTTGCATATGTAATATTATATGAAACATGCATAATAATATGCATATGTTATAAGAAAAATCATAGATGCATATGCACGTGTAATATGCATAATCATATTTATTATTCTGTTTAACCACCAGAGATGACGCTATTCCAAGCATATCCGCGTTTATTTGGTCTGCTTAACAACGTACGCGATATATTGTTTTGTTTTGTTTCGTTTCAAATATTTGGCATCACTTGATAAAGGACCATTGGTCCGAAACGTCGTGTGTTTATATTAAACCATTGTGTGTTTTATACAACAAACTGGTACTGTTTTTACTTATTATCTACGACTCTATATATATATATATATATTGAAATATGCACAATTAATTATCTATCGAATTATTCATAATTGAAAATGCAATATGCACTCATGCAATATGCACTCATAATATGCACGTTGTAATATGTATATGCATAATTGTCTATGCTTATCCAATATGCAATATGCATAAATACTTAATGCATATGCATTTGTAATATGATTACTTATATATGCATGTTGCATATGTAATATTATATGAAACATGCATAATAATATGCATATGCAATAATATATCTATGCATATGTTATAAGAATATATAAATACAGTTTATAAATACAAATAACATAGATCGATATAGGTATGTATACAAATCAGTTGGAGTAACATTGAACAGCAATATTAATGGTGAAAGCAATTATCCATGCAAGAATTATCAAGCTGTATACCATAAACAATGTACTGTATATAATATATTTAACATGATTAGAAGTATGACTGAGGATATGGCCATAAAATAAAGATACCGTTATACATGATAATATAGGTATCCAGGATAGAATAACAGAATTGGCAAGATTATACAAGTTATTATTAATAACTTTGCCTAAAAAAATCATCTATAATAAATAAATTTATAAATAGTATACAAATATTGAATGTTTGAGTTCAATGGTAAGAATATATTTCAAATCAACGAGGCTTTGACGAGTTAAATGGAACAGTTCATATTTCTCATGATTCATAAATTAGTTCACTTAGGCTACACATATCATAATCAATTAGGCTTCATCGTGTTTTATTTTGCACGACAATCGCACTGTATGAACATCTTAACTGGGACGAACTTGAACTTTTTACAGTTGATGTTTTCTGATTTTCAGTTACTGACCTTTAATTTACTGTGACAGAGTATAAGGTCAAGTTCACCGATTTCCAATTTCGTTAGGTCAAATGCATTTAGGCTATATCATTTATGAATAAAAATGTTTTCGTGCAAACGAGCCATAATCTTATAAAAAAAACCTATATATTAATATTCTATAACCCAGTTTGAGTTATACTTTATAATTGAAAAGATAGTTACTTTATCATGTACGATGATGTAGTCAGGACATGCAGATTGTTTATATTCACATAATGCTTTGTTTGGCCCTTTACACTAATATTACAATTGTTAGCCAAATATAATTGAAAAGATAGTTACTTTATCATGTACGATGATGTAGTCAGGACATGCAGATTGTTTATATTCACATAATGCTTTGTTTGGCCCTTTACACTAATATTACAATTGTTAGCAAAATACTATTTATATATTGTATTTACATACTACTTAACATCAACACATACTACTTAACATCAACACTAAAGGTCCGGTCAAATAAATACGTGAAATATTGAGAGAATATATGAATTTATTAGTGAATACAATTGCCATCGACATAAAAGTAAACAATAAGCTTACAATACGAACAATAATATCAACATAAACAAATTGGCATACCTGCATGAATCAATATTGACGTTAAAAAACTTGCTTACCTAAACAGACAACCTTGTTACATATATCGAGGGGATGAAAGCTCGTAGAATACCATGCATGCGAAAAATGTGGAGAATAACAAATTGGCATACCTGCATGAATCAATATTGACGTTAAAAAAACTTGCTTACCTAAACAGACAACCTTGTTACATATATCGAGGGGATGAAAGCTCGTAGAATACCATGCATGCGAAAAATGTGGAGAGATTGTACATCCTTGTGACATATATCGAAGGGATGAAAGCTTCAAGATTATCATGCAAGGAAAATGTGCATAGACTGTAGAGGGCGGTAATGTGAGTGCGGTGCAAAATCCTCACATTGATTTTACTCCCTAAATCATGCCATAGCTGCGATTATGAGTTCCAACGAGTAATGTACAAACATTAATGGTGTTACAGTTTATCTAAAATTATATGTCATCCATGTGTTAAGATATTTTGGGGACATCCTGTATAATTAAAATTGCAGTCCCAGTAGGTCTTGTAAGATACTAATTGACAATATGTGTCATGTGACATTCCAAAAATAAAATGTTCCTCAAATTTGACTTCCAAATGTGTATTATAGTAGTTAAATTAAAACAAAATTTGTGAAAAACACAAAATCGCTTAACTTTGAAATGTCCTTTTAAAAGATTGAAACTATGTGATTGTTACAAAATTTGAACAGGAAAATGGAAAGGTGAATATGTCATGGCCCACAGGTGTTTTTTTACTGGACCACACGCTTCAATTATGACTTAGACTAACTTTACAGGAAGCAATATTCTGGTGTGGTTGTGACCATTGTATAAACAAAATGCTGTGAAATAAGGGAGCGTTCATAAATACTTTGGGGATCGAGGGGATCAAAAAAGTTTTAGCTCTCCAAAACGCGGTCAGAAAAGTGTTTGCTCCTTATAGAGGGATTGTGGGTCTCAAACAACACTGCTGTCGGGCATTCCAGAGCGGTGTAGGCAATTTGTATTACTTCACGGGGGCAGAACCACAGACTTCTACGTAGGAACCCGATGGATTGTTTTACTTCTTGATGATCTTGTTGATATGTACGTCCCATCTGAGATTACTGTCCAATTCCACTCCAATATACAATAGGAAGTAACTTCCTCTAAAACTTGTCCGCAGAAGTAAAAAGTTGATGTAGTGAGTTCATTTTGTTTGAAATCTTTATGATGTAACACTTGGAGGCGTTGACCTCCATAAGCCACTCTCCCAAGGTAAGGTGGGATACCGTTTTTCTAGATGAACACACGACGCAGAGTCTGGTCTTGCAAGATTAGTTATCTGTGAGATCATTAATATATAACAAGAATAGTAATGGTCATAAGACCGTACCTTGTGGTTCACCGGAAATCACTTCTGTCAGCTGGTTCTGAAGCTGCACCATCACACATGACTCTCTGAGTGCCAGTGGTGGCGCCACGGTGGGGGCCGGGGGGGGGCATGAGTCATAACTCTTGTCCCCCTGCCCCTCCCCCGTAAAAACACACAATTATATACGAAAATGTTACCTTTTTGCTGTAATTTTGCGCAAAATTTGTTTGATTTTGCCCCCCCCCCCTGAAATTCACTTTGCTCCCCTAATGTCCACCGAAAAAAATTCCTGGCGCCGCCACTGCTGAGTGCACCCAATGAGGAAATCTCCAATCCACTCAACAAGACTACCTGCGATGCCATGATGTTTTTATTTTTAAGCAGCTTCTGGTACGTGCGGCACCTTGTCGAAGGCCTTACGAGAATTGTCATGTGAGAATGTCATGTCATCCATTCTATACGCAAGGCCTTCAACTGTTTGGATAAGTTTCCGAGAAAAAACCATTAAAAAGCAATAACTAAATATGGATATAGCTAGCACTAAAACTTGTACGTCACTATGTAATACTCTACACATATACATCAGATTGCCCAGCCGTGAATTAGAAATAAGCGATCAACCCGTAGTAATCCTATGTAGAGTGTCCATCCATCTACAGACCATGCAGTTGCAAGGGAAGATATTTCTAGTTGTGCGTCTGTCATCGGTCCATCGCGTTTGCTGGTTGTTAGCCATGTTCATGCTGCCGATGAATGATAGTAAACTGGTGCTGCCATTAATCAATGATAATGTATCAAACCCGGATTGCTCATGGACTGTAAGTAATCATAAATAAAGGTCTATTCAGCGATTTGCTAATTCGAAAAACCATAAATTTCATCAAAATTTAGTTTTCTGCACCTTTGTTAGTATCATAAATGCGCTAACATAGCAAAGTGATAACTAATAGGACATTTTCAATGAAACTGTAATTTTTCTACTTAAGGATACGATGTATTGTTGGTCGAAGCAGCAAAATAAATGAAGTTCACAGCATCTTGCGAATGGCAGTGAGCTTTAGCAAAAATTGCATTGCTCAATTCATAGCGAGCGTGTAGAAGAATTCAAATACCACAGATATACTTTTGTAGGTCCTGTGGTTCTTGAGTTATGTTGTAAAGAGGGCTTTTACAACACTTTTGTAAAACGTACATAACTCATTAACAACAATAAATTAAGCAAGTTTATGATTTGTAGAATGAACTTTTGCAAAACACCAAAGTGTTATTTTTCAAAGAAAACAGGTGCATGGATTTTGAATGGGTCTTCAACTTTGACAAAGCTGCTGTTTTCCTCATTGTTTTGCCACATTTTCCTTTTAGAAATACCTAATGACATTTTTAATGACGTATCCTTCACTAAGCAATTAACACATTATTTTACATATTTTTTTTACCTTTTTGCTGGGATCACTTTAAGCCTCCTATAGAACTCCACGTTAAACGGCCAAAATAGCCATATTTTTATTTATCCAAAATCAACTATGGCAAAGTCTATGAAAGTGATATTTTTTTCGTACATCATTTTTGTAAAATCAGTTGATTTTGGGAATAATCATTCCAAGAACATACTGCAGTGTCATCAATGTTACAGACCTTAAAGGTTATCAACAGGATGTGACATCATCAGGAGATATCAGGAAATTTAAGCCTTAAAGTGATGTTTGATGCGAATTTAAAATTATTTAAAAGTACTAGTATACCAGGTAACATGTGATAGAAAATATGGAGGGAAAGGGCTGTGGATATTGAATACTGGACATTTTGATATTCTTGACAAGGTTATGGTGTTTCTGAGTCCAGCATTGGTTTTGTTTTGAGGGTTTGTCTAATGTTGATTAGGGCTGTGCAATAATTATATGAACCCCTGTGGTGGTGAATTCTCAAAATGGTCTGCCAAAAATCGCTTGCCCCCCTGACCGTGCCAAATAATCTTTGCCCCTTTTGACGTCGCAAGAAACTTTTGCCCCCCCCCTTGACATGCCAAAAAATATTTGCCCCCCCATACACATGCAAGAATCTGGGGAACCCGAATTTAAAATGTGAAATTGTCTTACCATAATAATGCTAGCGCAGCGAGCACGAAATTTTGCATATTTGAACGTGTTCCTAAAGATTTTTACACCTTTTTAGGACGTAATAGAAACGGTGCCCAAAATATCTGTGCAAAAAAATCGCTTCCCCCCTTTTGACCTGTCAAAAATCGTCTAACTCCCCTTTCGACCTGCCAAAAAATCTTTGCCTTCTTCTATAATTCACCATCCCGGGGTACACCTAATTATTGCACCACCCCTTATAAGATGTAGAGCCATTTTGGAAATTGACCCTGGTGACCGCTAGATGTCACGAAATGTCATAAAATACTCCGGGTTTTTTGTGAAAGATATGTCAAATTTCTTGTCTGATCGCACGGGTTAAACAAAATCTAATATTTTGTGCTATCCTATTTTTATGGAGTTAGCGTACAAAAACATCATTTCATATGAAAAGGTTTGACTACAAAAACGATTCTCTTATAAATGCATCTATACGCACAGTTTTCACCTCGATACACCCGAGTATGCAGAAATTCCCAGCAGCCTCCACGCAGTCTGTGTTATACTACACGGTTGAGTGCATAACACCATAAGAAGTGTGTGAGATCTAGTGGAAAATAGACATCTGTGATTGGTTTTGCCAAACATCAAGTGTTCCTTTCATCCAATCACTTTCCCCTAAAAACACTTTTTAACATTAGGTTAACAGATAACGCAATTCAATGTTATAGCAAGGCGAATGTGGTAAATGTGTTGAAAACTACCTATCCAAGCACATTTTTTGACCAAAATGTAGGTTTAAAAGTCAAAACCTCAAGTGCTCCTTACAATATTTTTCAAATTTCATGTCATTAAATGAAAGAGGGCACTTATGTTGGCAATATACGAGCTACATTAGAATGGGCAATGGCCAATTTTCTTTAAATTGCAAATATTGTGCAAAAGTTACTCTTTTCGCCTGTTTTGCCATACTGTTGTAAATTCAATGAACTATGACTCTGCTAAACAGCGCTTACAAATTGATATATTGGGTAAAATGTCAAGGTTTTGGCTGTACAGGGATAAACATTTCAACGTACTGGGTTTTTGTTCTAAAATTTGATCATCAAAATGCCATAAAATATGAATGCAAAACGTTCAATTTACCAAATCGGAAATTCCTAAGAAAGGTAAATGGATGTAGAATTTAAAACTACAAACAATATGCCCAATATAGCACTGAATGTCATAGCAAAAACAAATTAACTTTTAATATATTATTCTGGGACACCCTGTACTTGTTGTTCACATCACTTAAAATGTGTACTAAAGTTCAAAATGTCAAATAATATTATTTTGATCTGACTTTATAACACACTGCAATGACGCAGATCGTGGTTTGTTTGGCATGTAAAACTAGGCCTATGTCATTTTAAAGAAAAGGTGAAAAGGTTATCTTAAATCGTGTTTTCATCAGTACAATGTGTAGACACTGGTATAATGGTATTAAAACATCAGAAAAAGAGTAACAAATGCCAAGGAAATTTTCAAAAAAACTTTTTATCATGAAATGTAAGGAATAACTATTATTAACTAATATTATTATGGCTAAATTAAATCTAAAAAATGTAAATAGCGCCCTCAATATGCACACATTATACAGTTTTTGGAATAAAATTTATCATAAAAAAGCAGAAAAAGGCAAATAAGTTGATAAAGAAACAAAAATCTATCTTAAAAATAGCTAAAATTATACATGTATGTATATATTAGTGTGATAGCTGTTGGTATGGTCCCAACTCAAAGGAAAAAAATCTTTGTTCTTAGTTCTGTGTAAATACGTACACATTTGGTAAACACCTTAATTTGGGTATAAAATAGTTAAAAAGCGTAAATTTTTGAGAGATGATCCCAATGTAAATCAACTTTCACTTCAAATAGTATGAAAAGTCCAGGAACGCCACTACAAATAAACTGCAAACTGCTTCAAATGGGTCTTCATATTGAACATTTTTCGTAACTAATATTTTTAGTGTAAAAAGTGTCCACCAAATGCCTTCAGTTGGCGCCCATCTTGTAAAATTTTCCGACGACTTGCCTCCCGCTTGCCTGCTCCGCGGTCTAAAAAACTTGTGTTCCTCCTGCGATCAACTTCGGATTGACGCCCTTGCTTGCGCCTTACATAATGCTGGTGGTATAGCACTGCGCTACTCCCATATATTTCAAAACATAAAATTGCATCCAATTCCCCTCACGTATACCCAACCCAAAGTCCTGAACAACTTCTATGAAATCATGAAATTTTGAGATGACAAGATAAATGATGACATAATTGACGACATAATTTCGAGTCGATGAGATAATTTTGAGATGACGACATAATTTCGAGTCGATGAGATAAGTGACAACATTATTGACGACCTAATTTCGAGTCGATGAGATAATTTTGAGATGACGACATAAATTTCGAGTCGATGAGATAAGTGACAACATAATCGACCTAATTTCGAGTTGATGAGATAATTTTGAGATGACAACATAAATTTCTAGTCGATGAGATAATTTTGAGATGACGACATACATTTCGAGTCGATGAGATAAGTGACAGCGTAATTGACGACCTAATTTTGAGTTTAAGAGATAATTTTGAGATGAGATAAATGATGAGAAAAATAACTACAAAGTTACGAGTTGATGCGATAAGTGACGACATAATTGACGACATAATTTCGAGTTGATGAGATAAATGATGATGGTATATGAAACATTTGGGATACATATTTTGAGATTACCCATCCTGAAACATGTATTTTAGGCATAAAAATTACTGCTCCAAAAGTTACATAATATGAGAATTATGAAAAAAAAAAAGTTCAAAAATTACGGATTTATGCAAATTAGGGCACACATGTTAAGGCACGTTGCACACTTGTGAAACATACATAGAAATTACCGATCCTAAAATGTGCTTTTATGGTATTTAAATTACCACAAACTTTATTTAGTGTAGACTAGGAATGATGACCAAATCAATATAAAATGTCCCAAAATTGGCGGCCATTTTAGATTTATGCAAATTAGGAAACACAATTTAAGGCACGTTGCACACTTACGAAACATACATAGAAATTACCGATCCTAAAATTTTAGGTATTTAAACCTCAAACGTTGTGTAGACTGGGAATGTTGACCAAATCAATATAAAATGTCCCAAAATTGGCGGCCATTTTGGATTTATGCAAATTAAGGCACCCATATTGAGACATTTGGCAAACTTGTGAAACATGTATTGATTATCCATTCTGGAATAAGCATTTTAGGCATCTTACGTACCTCAAAAGTTCTATAAGATGAATTCTAAATTCAAAATAAAGTGAAAAATCTGTGGATTGGCGGCTATTTTGGATTTATGCAAATTAGGCATATTTCCACCACTTGGATATTTAGGGACTTTTAGTATGTCATTCTAGGGACATTATACAGGGTGTCTCAATATAAATAGGCCCTGTGTATCGGGGGACATAACTTAAAATATTAGCAGTATAATTAAAACTTTCTTGCAGATTCAAAATCCATGAAGTGTCTGCTATAGATTGGTGCATAAATTATCAAAATCCGTTCACTCGTTACTGAGATAATTGGAAAACTCATTTTTGGACCCTTCCAATGGGAAAATACACATTAACAATATTGTGTTGCATTGTTAGAATTGAAGAAATTAATGAAGTTAATGGTTGACTAAGTATTGTTGGTCGAAACAGCCAAAAGATCGATTTTCATCATCTAAATCAATAAATAACACTAACGGTTTAATAACACTGATGGTTTGGAAAACTCCATACTTTGAAAACTTGCTTGATTTATTGCTGTTAATGAGTTATGTACGTTTTACAAAAGTGATGTTGTTTCATCCCTCTTTACAACAAATCGAGAACCACAGGACCTACAAAAGTATATCTGTAATATCAATGCAATTTTTGCCAAAGCTCACTACCATTTCGCAATATAATGTGAACTACCAAATCGTAATCATTTAAAATAGTGTCAAACCTTAACTTCCTAGTGTTGCTAGGTAGGAGATAACTTGCCTGATCTGCAACTATGCCTCTTTGTTATTGATGTTGTTTATCAAGTTTTGTTTATTTCACCATCAATACTGTCACCTGAACATTTCATTTTGAGGGAACCAATTTCTTTTGAATCAATTTTCAGCTACTTCAATATAAAGTTCGCCCTGCTGTTGGTTGACAAATATAAATGTATGAACAGCGATATTCTCACGTATTTTTGTGGGACCGGAGAGCACATCAGACATATAAGAAAAACTCAATATGTTAAAATGTTCAATTTATGGTCGGCTTTTCATTCCAGCTAAATACACTAAGTACATATCATTAGATTTATGAAGTTTACTTCGATGATGGTTAAATATCAAAAGTACAAAAAGTATCAAACAAATAATTTGCATAAAATGTGTGTTATATCGCGAATTTAAAAAAATATACATATTTGATATCAGGACATTCCTCGTATTCAGAATGCAATTCGATATGTTTATGTGCTCTCAGGTCCCACAAAAGTTACTGTGCAAACGTTGCTCTCCAAGCCCTTAACCCAAAGAGAAACGTGTGAAAAAACATTCTTTGGGTGATTGATTTTAAACTCTTACTCAGCAACACTTGGCGTTTCCTTTTATTTCCTTATAATAAACTACACATTATCGTTAATGTGTATTACCCCATTGGAATGGTTAAAATATGTGTCTATTTGTGCAAATTTATTTATCTCAGTGACGCGTGAACGGATATTGATAATTTTTGCACCAATGTTAAGCAGACACTTCGTGGCTTTTAAATCTTTAAGAAATTATTTATTTTACTGCCGATATTCTAAGTTATGCACCACATTCCATAGGGCCTATTTTAATTGAGACACCCTGTAGAAAGGCATTGTGGTAAAAAAATTGTTGCAATTTGTTTGAGGTCAGCCGATACTTTACCCGGACTATAAATGAGTGCATAATTTCGAGTTGATGATATAATTTCGAGATTTTGAGACAGTGAGATAATTGATGAGATAATTATGTCGTCATCTCGAAATTATCTTATCAACTCAAAATTATGTAGTCAATTATGTTATCACAATATCACTTATCTCATAATCTCGAAGTTATGTCGTCAATTATCTCGTCAATTATCTCGTTATCTCGAAATTATCTCATCAAATTATGTCTTCAATTATGTTGTCACTATCTCATCCACTCGAAATTTGTTGTCAACTATGTTGTCATTTATCTCATCATCTAGAAATTATGTTGTCATCTCCAAATCATCTCATCAACTCGAAATTACGTCGTCAGTTATGTTGTCGCTTATCTCATCAACTCGAAATTATGACGCCAATTTTGTCATCATTTATCTCATCATCTCGAAATTATGTCTGCATCTCGGAATTATCTCATCAACTAGAAATTATGTCGTCAGTTATCTTATCATATATCTCATCATCTCGGAATTGTTTTGTCAACTATGTCGTCAATTATCTCGTCAACTCTTGGTGTCCCTTTGGTGCTTTCGAAAGGAAGTGAAATTTTCTATGAATTATTTATTATCGATTACATTTGAAATGCCATAATTATAAAACCGGGGTTTGTTTGTTTGTTTAATCAGTTTTCAGATGGATCTCAGCAACAAATACAGCCCTGCCACACCTTGTCTTATATCGGTATGTACAAAGCCTATCTGCTTCTCCATCTTCTTTATATTATTATTAGGACTACTTTTATAAACAGTGTTGTTGTTATCATTACATGTATATTACTCGTATATTATAATAATAGTATTATTAATTTATTATGCATTTATGTAGTGAAGATAATATACAAACTGAACACCCCAAATAGGTGCACTTATTCCTTAACCCAACAACCTCATTTTCTAGTATGATAATAAAATGTGGGACTTGGACAGTCAAGAGTAGGTCTATACTACAGTTTCGGAAACTGACTGCGAGCTCTTGATAGGTATATGGCTCTCTGTACATGGGACCGATGGCTTTACACCCCCTCATAATAACGGAACTTTCTCATGATAACTTGTTTTAAATTATCCAATTCTAAATGCCACAATGGGAACGACAGAAATCTGAATTTAATCTACAGATGATGCCAACTAAATTCAGACTTTTACCTCAGACCAGTGCCTCACCAAGGTCTTAGCTTTGCTTTAAAATATCAGATCAAAAGTTGGAACAATTAAAAAAATTCTGTGTGTTCCAGTGGGATTATAGCATTCTTTGGGCTCTTAAAAATCGACCTACCGACCCAAGTAAATTTTGAGCTGAAAGGGCAAACATACCTCCTTTTCGGCCTTATTAGATCTATCACTTATTGCCATTTCGTCGACGGGTCCTTAAAGAACTTTAGCAAAATTACCCTCGATTAGAGAAAAGCGAGGGTAATAAATTTTGTTTCACTGGTTTCATTTTCTGATATTGGATTTCAAAATTTGATCTCATATACCTGGACACCTGCTGATGTTTGACCTTTTGCATGTCAACACATTCCTGGTGCTCTGGAGGTCAGCTGGGCAGGGGAGTGAGTTTCAGGGCTGGAATTGCCGGAGGGCATATAATATGGTGACCCAAGTGAAGTCCAGTTGGTTAGGATGACAGATTGACCACTGTGTTTATAAGACTAACTTTCATGCTCATGGCAATTGCCATGGCAACTGGCTGTCAAAGCTGAAAACATTTGAAGAAAGCATGGATTCAAAAGTTTTAAGGATATGTACATGAAATGCCGACTATTTTCTTGTTTTAGACCCAGATGTATGCCCCGTCCCACCTTCTATACGTTACCCCATTGATGAGAACCACAGAGCAGGACAAGTGACCGAGCTCAAATTAACAGAAATCACAAAGTCTCTACAGTTTGATCATCCGTTGGGCAACGGGAGTTATACATGCATACGAATTTCCTATATTATTGAAAGACAGGGTGAGTATTGAGTTGTTTTCAAATACTCTTCATGTAGGAATTAAAATACAGCTGTAGGCCTACCAGTTGGTCAAGAAAGTAATACCTCTGTACTTAACATTATAATTAAATCGGTTGTTTGAATATGACCATTCAGATATATGAATATACTCTCGGAAATGTTAAATTTTCAGTTTCTTAGTATATAGTAAACAGCATTTACAAAGCTGGATTTGGCAGAAAACCCCCATTGAAAACAGGAAACAAAATATTTCTGAGTTCCGACTGATTTGGCTTGATCGCATCACATAATATAGACGACATTTATTAGCCCACCTATACATCTGCAACTAATAGTTCATCACATTTGGATGAAATGTATACTATGACTCATGATGGTGCGCACATTAACATGCTTAATTCGAGGAAAAATAACATACACGCCTACGTCAGATATATCACGGTGCGTATTCCCGTGGTGGGTATTCACCTTGGTCGCTTAACCACTGGCGTATAGGACTTTTATTAAAAAATAGAGGGCAGCATTCCACACCTCAACGTTTCTATTATTAAATCGCAATTGTAATTTCAAACACTATAAAATATTTTATGATATTAGTGCATACGAAAATGTTACATGTAGTTCTAATAAAATGCAAATAAAATAAATAACAGACATGATTTTTACTCCTTTTGTTGTGGTTTAATTCGTGTGTGATCATTAGCTGAAATATTTGAGACATAATTTAACGAGTTTAGGGAAATTTTATAGCCCGGAAAGCTTACCTAAATGTTGACCTGTGGTAAATTACGTGGGTGGACGATGGCCATTTACAGAAAACGGACTCGTTATTTTTTGGAGTGACTCATGTCATGTTTAAGTTACATTAAGGGCTACCTCAAGATGTTTGTATTTTATCTGCTCTCCTCTTAGAAATCTGGATTTACTGATTGTAAAATGTGCCTACCGGCACTCTGACTGAACTCACAACTCGTAACATTAAAACACCGTCTAGTTGATGCACAAACTCTGTGATAATTTATAACTGCACTGAAAGTTAATTTTGGTATTTCTATCGTATTAATTCCATAAAATTGTAGCTACTTATCATGTATATTTAATTTATACTAGATAAATTATAGATTTACAGTAGGTAACACACAATATGAATAAAATATCGAATTTATGAGCATCACTCATGAAAAAATCATGGCCCGTGCGGTGAATTGCCAGGGTGCATTGCCAGGGATTTTATTAGCTTTTATTCCCAGATTGGGGATAGGCCTATTATAAGAGTAGTAGGCCTAGGAAAGAAAATGCGATTGCTTAGGTAAAAAGACAAGCGATGTAGTTTCCCTAAGGACTTTAATGAACAATAATCTCGACCTGGAGTGACTTTTTAATAAGGTAACTTTGTCAAAATGGTTCACTTTTTATGACTTTCTTTTTCCATGTCAAGTTCAGAAAATCAAACTATGACCCCGGACTAAAACGCATACATAGGGCCTACATAGGCCTAAATCAAAAGTATCCTTTCCAAAATTGTGATTTTTCAAGATTGTGATTTGATCAATTCTGGGACGAAAATAATTTGACTGGCACAGCTTTCACTTTTCCAAATTTGACAAAATATTTAGTATCGGAACATGATAGGCCTACCTGTAATAATATAATTCTTTTTCTCTTTCAACATACGACAGACCTGGATTATGATGAATGTTTTTTTTTAAATAGCGTGTGAATACGAGCTTTGTTTCTAATATTTTGGTATGATTTTCTGTTTTGTCCTTTTTTTTTTTTTTTTTTACATCGAAAAGTGTAATTATATGAAAACAAAAAATATAGGCCTAAAGTAAATAAATGAATAATAGAAGAAGCATAAGGTAACGGAAAACTCCGTTTTATAGGCCCGACTGGCCAGATCTTGTGTTTTTGGGATTAAATTTTTTTTTTTTTACTTGTTGCTAGAATTATATAAAATCAACCGTTTAGGGGCCAAAATTGATGATTCCGGAATTTTTTGAAAAATATTCAGAGCATCCCACAGCCACAGGGAGGGGGAGGGGCAAGACTTCTCACAACTTCGGGGACTGGCCCCTGGTTGGGGGATGCTCCCCCCCTCTCACGGGGGGGGGCAACTTCCCCTCCACCCACCCCTCAAGTGTCTACACCACTGTTTAACTGTCATTTTGGCCTCCATAAAACCAAATTTAAACCAAATAAAAAAATCCTGACCGACTGACCCTACTTAAGGTTGGTCTGAACCCTGGAATTATGGAAACTTTCGGGCCTCATAACTTTTAAATTGTTGGTCTAAAGTATATAATAGTATACATATTTAGAATGGCAAAGACTTGATAAGTTCATCTGTGAGGTCAAATTTTGACCAATTTCACCAAAAATATTTGAAATTTGGGCCAAAATCGGGCTTTTTATGATTTTTTTTAAATATCAGCGTTTTTGACATTTTTGGCGCAAATTTCTCAAAGTTGGTCGAAATTCAAGAAAATGAAAAAACGGGTCCTAGATATTTTAATTTAGTTTTTAAAAAATAATAAAAAAAAAAAATTGGCCCAAGAATTTTTTTGTTATGATGCACGAAAAAGAAGTGGGCCAAAACCGTTATTTTTAGGATTTGGGGCCAAAAGTGCCATTTTGGCCCAAATTTGACCTCACAGATGAACTTACCAAGTCTTTGCCATTCTAAATATGTATACTTTTATACACTTTAGACCAAGAATTTAAAAGTTATGAGGCTCGAAAGTTTCCATATTTCCAGTGTTCAGACCAACCTTAAAAAATCCATCCGCCCGTAAAACAGTGTTTTTTCCTCGCCTAATCAAGAAGTTGTGTACCCTCAAAGAAATAATTAATAAAAGCCAGAAGTCATTTTCTAGTCAAGTAATAAATGTAAGTCCTGTATTACAAGTAGGCCCTCTATTAATATTTTAATGGTTACATTGCGTTTATTAAAAGGACTACATCATCAAATCACAGAATGTTTATTTTTTTTTATTTTTTTTTTTTATTGAACAAATAATAGCAAAATACAAAAGAAATGTGGTGAATTACATAATCATACAAGTAAATCGTAAGGCTTTTGATGTAAATATAGATGATAAAATGTATAATGGGCTATCCCAGAAAAGGGGGTATCATGCATGGCCACGAAGTTTCAAATAGCACCCTAAACAAGTATTTATGAGGTCTGAAAATGCACCCCTTAAACAAGTATGACAAGTGCAATTTCATACCCTAAATAAGTATTGATATTATTTTTGCCCCATTAGAAGCAAGTAAATCAGTCATATTTTGACTCTAAAACCCTTCATGATAACTGGGAAAACACAAATTCAAAAGTTCATAACTTTTAACCTTTATTACATACTACATTTGTCTCAAAGGACCCTAAACAATGATTTATTGTACAAGGTATACCCTTTTTCTCAAATTTCCTTGTTTTAGATACTCTATTCACGATACGTAAGTACAGTGCCTGATCATGAAAAAAGACCCTTTTTACTTGAATCTTTGGCCACGCATGATACCCCTGGTCAATGACCAGTAGCCCCCTGTGCAGAAAATAAGTGCACACCCCCTATAGAGGAGTAACTTTTCAATCAAAGAAATGTCCGGATTTCCAAGTCTGCTTTCTGAAAACGGCTTGAATTCCAGTTGCCAATGTTACTTGAAAAATCCTGGAAATCCAATTAAATGTAAGAAAAATCACGGCAATGTCCCAAATGAAGTCTCAAATTGAAGATTTCTGACTTTGAAGCATTTTTCTGTTAGATTTTTTGCTTTTAGACACTTTTAAAAATCTGGATTTCAACAGTCACAACTGGACAGAAAGTCTGGAAATCTGAACTCCTCTATAGTTATTCCTTGTTACCAATTTAAGTTAGTTTAAGGGGGCAGGCAGGATCACTCAGAAATGTAATAGACATTATTTTGCATTGTATCTTTAAAAGTACCATAAGCAGTGGCGTACCGTGGCCGCTCCTACCCCGGGGGGCTGAAGAAAATTCAATTTTGCCGCCCCTTCCTCAACAACCCAAAAAGGTTGACCCAATTTTTTTTTTCGGTGGTTTGAAAAAGTGAAGAGCAAAAAAAAAGGATTATAAGCGCTGGTGCCCTAAGAGCAACATATTTTCACATAGTAGAATTTTTTCAAAGAGATGCATCACTATGTACAATTGGAATTGACAAAAGGGAGACCGGATGTTATTCTACATGGGGAAACACATTTTGTCCGACAGGTAGGTATTAACTCGCAATTTGGCACTTTCTCATTATGTTGTTGTAATACATGAGTAAGAAAAGTTAATGAGTTAATTAAATATGAATTATTATGAACTATTCTGAGGTGTATTGAAATTTCTGTGACCTTTTACCGTTCACCTTAATACGCCTAAATAATGTCTTCCCGAATCTTATACGAAGGTGCTTTATTATTACTCAAAGAATAAAGAAAACTTGAATTCAGTAGCACGGTACGCGGTCAAAGTTTTTTATCACAACTTACATATCCCATTAATATATCGTTTAATTAAATCATTGTACGAATATCTCTTTAAACCCAAAAAAATCGAAACACGAGCAGATCCCTTTCCGATCCTTTACGAAAATTGAATTGTTCTTAAAGGGCCGTGATCCGAGTTTTCATGTTCTGTTTGTCTATCTTACATTGAGGCCTACCATGTTTCTAACTTTTGAATTGTATTGCTCAAGTGGTTTTAATATGAGAAGCAAAAACGTCTGTATAACAATACCTATAGGATAGATAGTATATAATTCCGGTTGTGGTTACCACAATATCGCCGGCGTTAAATTTTGCTGGAGTAACAAGAAAAATTTTCTTCTGATACCAAAATCTCGGTTTTTATGACGCAAAATGTGGGAATGTGTCGAAAGGTTCACACCCCTTTAATGGCTTTCGAACGTTTCTTTTCAGTACACCCTTGCACAAAGCATCCGTGTGGTAGCCATGGACGTTGTGAAAGTCTTAATGGAGAGAATCATACGTGCATCTGTGATTCTGGTTATCAACCATACAACAACACATGTTTCAGTAAGTAGCAATGTTTTATTCTGAAACATATATCGAAGGTTTTAGTTCCCCCATATACAATAGCTGCCAGGTGTCGTATGTTTACACGATATAATGCAGACATTGTGAAATGTATATGGGGCAGCTATATGAGATACGTCCTTTATGCACTAATATCTTAACAATTATTGTCAAACAAGCAAAGTGTATATTTTGTAGATCATTCAGCCATTGTTTAATTACTTACGTTTCGGATTACTAATAACAGGGTTATTAAAGCCATAATGTATAAATTAATTTTGTTATTCTTTGTCAAAATTAATACATAATATTAGTAACAACTGTCCAGGTGGTTTTCTGATCATAAGGTAAATAATGAGGTAAAATTAAGAAAATCCATAATCACTAAACAATGCCCAAGTTTTTAGGCCTACTTTTGTCATGTACACCAAAAAAGAAAGAAAGAATGGAAGAAAGAAAAAAAATCAATACCCAGTCCGTCTGATAATGCCACTCCTCTCTTTGTGATATTCAGAAATGTTGTGTTTGTCAGCCAATTTTAAAATTAGCAACCAGACATGTGATTAATAGCATTAAATTTCGCGCGCGGTAACCAAGGGGACTCGGAGATTCTAACAATGCAATTAAGGAATAAAATGTTAGTTAGATAAAACAGCAAATGGGTCATACCATTAAATCTTCACTGGTAAGCAAATGTTCACAAGACAGATCCAAAAATAGTAAATTAAGTACTCACTAGAAATATTTCGATTCCTATCAGAAATCTTGTTCACTCTGGTTTTGGTGAGTGGTAGTGTTTCTAGATCTTATCTAGTGTTTCTAGACTATTAAAACACCCAATGTGTTTTTATAAACCTAGGTAACGATTTGTCCTAAAAAATGTAAAAAATGTATGTTTTTTTAATTGCAAGATTGAAGTTTAACAATCATTACATTAAACACCTTAACAGAAAATCCTTGTTTGAATGAATTTGGTAATGAGATCGGTTTGTGTGGACCAGTCGGAATTTGCCATTTTGAAACCTCAGGAAGTGATGCTGCTCAACCAAACTACACCTGTAGCTGCAAACAAGGTTACCTACCTCATTCTGAGAGAATATGTGACAGTAAGTATGTGTACTGAAAATATACTGAAAGTATGTGTAATAAAATGGTAGTTAGATAAAACAGCAAATGGGTCATACCATTAAATCTTCACTGGTAAGCTAATGTTCTCAAGACAGATCCAAAATAAATAAATTAGGTACTCACTAGAAATATTTCGATTCCTATCAGGAATCTTGTTGGCTCTGGTTTTGGTGAGTGGTAGTGTTTCTAGATCTTATCTAGTGTTTCTAGAACATTAAATCTTATTGATAACACCCAATGTGTTTTTATAAACCTAGGTAACGATTTGTCCTAAAACATGTAAAAATGTATGTTTTGTTTTTTTTAATAAAAAAAATGTTTGTTATTTTAATTGCAAGATTGAAGTTTTGCACATTAACAATCATTATATTAAATACCTTAACAGAAAATCCTTGTTTGAATGAATTTGGTAATGAGACCGGTTTGTGTGGACTATTCGGAATTTGCCATTTTGAAACCTCAGGAAGTGATGCTGCGCAACCAAATCACACCTGTAGCTGCAAACAAGGTTACCTACCTCATCCTGAGAGAATATGTGACAGTAAGTATGTGTACTGAAAGTTATGGAAAGTTCGGGGAAAGTTGTGGTTGGGGAAATTTAAAAGTCAGCTAATATAGGCAGACAGGTAATATAACCAGCCAGTACAACAAATAAGAAATCCATTTAGTACACACACTGATTTGCATCTGCCACTACGAAATCCAACTTGGCGTTGCTATCAACTTGAGACGAGATACACGTACTACTATAGTTACACGTTTTACTTGAAAATATGCCCTATAACCACTGATAACGCCGCTCCGTAATCTAAGGAATATTCAGTAATTTTGCCAGGAAAATACATTTTAGAACAAAATTTTCACACAAACCTTATAGCATTTAACTCCAAAAGTTCCACAAGTTCAATGCGAAGCAAAACGTTGTATTAAGCTGTCGATCGGATCACACCTTGGCGTTTTGAACGTTTCTTTTTCAGTTCACCCTTGCACAGAGCATCCGTGTGGTAGCCATGGACGTTGTGAAAGTTTTAATGGGGAGAATCATACGTGCATCTGTGATTCTGGTTATCAAGCATACAACAACACATGTTTGAGTAAGTAGCAATGTTTTATTCTGAAACATATAAGATTTTAGTTCACGAAGTCCCACCTGATAGCTGCCAGGTGCCATATGTTTACAGTATCGAATGCACGGGAATTATGTAAATAAAAATATTTTTTTACTAGATTCGCCGTCGCAAATAATAAAGGAGACGAACAGAAAAAGTTATCTCCCCCAGGAATCGAACCCAGGACCTCAGGTTCACAAGACCCGTGCCTACCCAGCAAACACAAAAAGGTTTTTAAAACGTTTTAACTGGGGTTATATTTTGGATTTTTGGTCTTGGTAAAAACGTTTTAAAAACATTAAATGTCGGGTTATATAAAGGTCATGAGAATGTTTTAAAACGTTTTGTATGAAAATACACTAGAAAACTTTTAAAATGTTTTCAAAATGTAATTGTAAAATATTTTTTGCAAACATTTGTTGCCAAATATTTTGTCAACATTTAAATAACATTATGTTATAATTTGCAGTAAGTTATCATGCTATGAAAATGCTATGAAAACGTTTATACACTTTACATATCCCAACATTTATACATACATACATACATACAAAAGTACATTTAATATAGCGCTGTTACATCAAGATCAAAGCGCAGTATGAACCAGTGAAAAACGGCAATAAGAGAAAATGGCAAATATATATTATACAATGTTACAAGCAAAAACATTATTCATCATTTGGATACAAGTGTGTTTTCAGACATTTTTTGAACTTGAAGAGTGTGTCACAGTTTCTGATTTCAGCTGGTAAGGTGTTCCAGATGTGCGGAGCGATATGTAAAAGTCCGGTTATGAGCAGATATGAGTGTTTTAGTAGGAGTGCGTTCGGATAGCCGGGTGATGTCAGAAGCTGAACGAAGACTAGCTCGTTAAAAATTTAAACATTTTCTGGCAACCTTTTCTAACCTTTTGCGAATGATGTTGAAAATGTTGGCCACGGGAGCTTCGTGATTAGGCTGGTTTAAATTAGAACCTATAAGCGGACACTTAAACTTATCTCCTCCTCACTCTCCACGCCTGTGTGCTTCTTTCACTGCTTAGAAGGCATCGGCAACACTGACTGAGCGAGATGGGTTCAAATGAGGTTTTCATGCAGGGTCGAATAGATGTGTGAAATCAAGCTTTTCTGTTCATAAGTATTTCTTTCATACAGGGTGTCCCAAGAAAAGAGGCCCCTCATTGAGCCCTCTTTTTCGCCTATTTGATCAAATATATTTTGGTATGTAAAGAAACCTTTAATTGTTAGCTTTAATAAACCAAAACATTTATTTCAATTGGTTCACAACTTTTGAAGATATGCCCTTTTAAAGACAAGTACCCGTTTTTCACTCTGTCCACGGATAGCAAACATAATGGTTGGGATGGGTCATGCTGTGGAGTGGCCTGCACGATCACCAGACCTCACACCACTTGATTTCTTCATTTGTGGCAAAATCCAAGATCTTTGCAAACGTATTACTGCTATATTCGCAAATAGGCCTATCCGGCGCACAAGGTTGGTACGCAACGCAACTGATGCAATGAGGACTAGGGCTGAAACCTGTATTCGTCAAGGAGGCAACCAGGTAGAGGGCAGAACCAAAGACAAACTAAACAGCCCTTTTCAGTGCTACCTTTTATTCCAAAAAGATAAATGACTTATGTTGTCAATAAAAAGAAAGCAAGAAACAATAAAGTAAGAAAGTAAGAAACATAATAAAACAAAAAGGCATAAAATAACCGCAAAATTGCAAGTATAGCAAAAGAAGTCCCATCCCACATCAATTTCGCCCAAATTAATGACACTTAACAAAATCCATAACCCACAAGCCTTCCGGTAAAGCCCATTCCCTAAAACAAAGTTGTTATTTTATAAAGTTATCATCGAGGAGTGTTTTATATTCATGCATGCACTTTTTAATCTTTGAAGTAGCAAAACCTCCTCCGTGGACAGAGTGAAAAACGGATACATTTCTTAAGGGCATATCTTCAAAAGTTATGAGCCGATTGAAATAATTGTTTCGGTTTATTAAAGCTAACGGGTAAAGGCTTCTTTACATACCAACATATACTTGATCAACTTTTCTAAAATAGCAGAAAAAGATGGCGCAATAAGGGGCCTCTTTTTTAGGACACCCTGTATGTAAATGCCACCACAAACTTACTACTAAATACAAAAACTTGGTGGCATAAGCTCAATGCGAAATCCATTTTTATACTGTGGAAATGAGGCATACCAATATAGTATTCATATTTTCACTGAAATACGGCAGTTGTCAAAAGATTTGCTTCTTGCATAATTAGAAAGAGTTCGCACCCTTAATTACTACCGTACCAGATGAAAAGAAATATTAATTATGAAGAAAAGCAGAGAGTCAGGATAAATTTGCCATAGTTAATAGTGCACCCAAATAGTATTCTTGCACAATTCCACTCCTCTCTTGGTGATATTCGGGAATGTGGTGTTTGTCAGACAATTTTGAAATTTACACCAGACATTAAATGAATAGCATTAACTTTCGCGCGCGTTACCTAAGGGAAGCCAGTTAGATAATACAGAAAATGGGCCATACTATTAAATCTTGTTGATCACCCTATGTGTTTTTTATTTGTTTCTATAAACCTAGACTACGATTTGTCCTAATAAGTGTAATGTATTTTGTTTAAAAATATGTAAGTTATTTTTATTGCAAGAGTGAGGGTTTGTCCATTAACAATAATTATTAAATCAAAAACCTTAACAGAAAATCCTTGTTTGAATGAATTTGGTAATGAGACCGGTTTGTGTGGACCATTCGGAATTTGCCATTTTGAAACCTCAGGAAGTGATGCTGCTCAACCAAACCACACCTGTAGCTGCAAACGAGGTTACCTACCTCATCCTGAGAGAATATGTGACAGTAAGTGTTTGCTGGGAATACACTTTGACCTATTTTGACCCATACTTCATTAATTTGGCATCCTGGAGCATCCACCACCCCCACTCCCACCCCGTGGGATGCTGGCCGCCATGATATTTAAGATTTTTGGGCCTTTTTTTTGTATTTTTAGCCCATTATTGATCATTTTCGTCAAAGTTTGCCCCCCCCACCTTAAAAGTTGCCTTGCCACAACCGCCCCTCCCTTGAACACCCTCTGAAAAAGTGCTGGTTACGCCACTGAATAAATCGCACCCATACGCAATACGCATACGGGCTATACACTATACACCGATCTTTTTGTTTTTGTTATATAGAGGGCGACGTAAAAGTAAAGCCTACTGGTGCTATATCTATATCTACTGTCATTGCTGGAGGAAGCCTACTTGGGGTTGTAGTTGCACTTGGAATGTATTACAAGTACAAAGGTATTATCTCTTCATAGTAAAAATGGCTGCCCACCACAATGGGATGCAATGCCCGAATTTTCACTTTTGATATATTTGACAGGCCAATTCCCCTCCAAATAAGCTTAAGGGGGTACTAAACCTCTGCCCAATTTTGTGCCTATTTTTGCATTTTTCTCAACTCAAATATTGTAGCGCATTGGTGACAGGTAAGATATGTATATTATAGGGGCAAAGACTACAACTACTACACTGAAAATTCAGCAACTCAAGGCAAGTAGTTATTGATTTATTGATCAAATATTGGTTTCCCTCATTTTTGACTGTAACTCCACAACTGATGTCTGTGCTGAAATAAAATTTCCAGTGCAGTAGTTGTAGTCATTGCCTCTATAATATACATATCTTGTCACCAATGCGCTATAATTTTTTGAGAAAAATGCAAAAATAGTTTGTAATAGGTAGTAAGCAGTCAGTAAAACAAGTAGCGAAACCCTTTGTTTTCTATTGTTATTTGAGAGGATCAATGGATCATAATATCCCAAATCAAGCTTTGCCGACATTACATTTGTGGTGCAGGTCATATTTTAGAAGAAATAAATATTAGTACTGGTAATCTTGTAAAAATGTAATAATTAGATTAAAACTAACCCCGATATACTCTCGCGTTAAAATGTCTTTCCACATTCCCTATAACCTTAGAAAATGTTAAATTGTAATGATACTACAAATGGAAAACGTATCAAATCTAACTGTCACTAAAATATAAATCTTTTAATCAATAATAGTCATAATTGCAAGAACCTGGAACCATCATTTATTACAAAAATAAATAAAGAAAAAATATCTTTTGGTAAATTACACAGTAAAATTACATTGAAAAAAGTGGCGGCGCTGTTTAATGAGGTTCATTATGACGTCAATACCCTGTTGCTATCAAAAAGTTATCATGATCGACTTGCAGTGTTTCCGACTGCACTGCTGGTCATCATCAATAATGTTTGATACAAACGCTCTTTTGGTTCGGTTGTTATTATTATATTGGTGTTGTTTTTTTCGGCCGTCCAGATTTCGGGCGAGTGTCCATTGAGCCATAAATCTCCTTTTTTCTCAAATCGTATCGAACAGATTCCTCGTCAATATTCAACAATCTTGCAATTTCACGGTTAGATTTTCCTTCACTATGATATGCTTCTATCATTGGTGATCGGTAATTTTTGGCATTTTTAGCCTGATCTGATGTTAAAACTGAACAATTTTGGAAGTCGAAAGTAAACTATAATGCGCTGCTAGATAGGAAATCGCTGTAGTGAGGCTGCATGATATTAACTGTATGGAAGTTATCTCCTTTGGATCGTGGCAAATAAGATAATCGCATAACAATTACTAATCCGTTAGGGATACCTTTTTTCCTCTAGTATCACAATTCATAACCTTGATCATTTGTTATGCATCACATGTTTTAAAGAAGAGTTCAAATACCCCGAGCGTCCAGGGTTCGATTTTTGACGGCAAAAACCTGTTTTTGCCGGCAAGGGTGGCAAAAGCGGTTAAAACCGCGGTTTTTCCACCTGCGGCAAATATACCTGCGAACCCTGCGAGCGTCATCTGTTGTTATGGTGGTCGCCAAGGACTGGCGTTATAATTAGCTAATTAAGCACAGCGCCGCCACTTTTCCTGTGGGGATTTTGTACAGGTTTTTCATGAGATTATTAGAAAGTTTGTTTCGTTATTTTCCAGCAATGTTAGTATTATTTACTAAAAATTCAACAATTGTTACTGCGGAAAGACATTTCAATGCGGGGTACGGTTATTTTGGATCGTCGGTACATCTTAGGCCGTCGATACACGATGGGACTTTGGGGTCAATTGCAATTGCAATTTTGTGTGCACTGCTTGTGCATGGTAAAAGTAGGCTTACATTGCCAGTTTTTAGATTCATGAGCGCACTCGGCCCAAAAAAATTGAGTATAACAATGCAGGTTTTCTCTTCAAAAAGTTCAGACAACTCTATATTCTGTATTTCAAACACATTTTGGCGGGGAAAAAGGTCTAATATCAATATGGACTGGCAGTTTATTTCGATGATTTCACTTAGGGAAACCTGACTCAATCTTAACGGTTTGAAATTAAGTGGTCTTGAAATTTGTATACCTGTGTCTTTACAGACTGTGTTGGAATACTTTCTAAAATTACTAAAATGGGCGCTACCCTGATCAGTATGATTTGACTATATTTATCATTAAAAGTATTAATTGAACAGCAAAATTATTACACATGAGGAGGGGATTCCGAAATTATAATATGTTATCAAAAACAACATTTGAAAGCACATGCCGACGGAACAAATATTTATCGACAGAAACGTTTACAATATAATCACAAAGTTGAACAAAATAGACGATTTGGCTGCACAGTATTCTCGTGTTGTTTCCGCCTTTGCATTCAAATGTACAGGAATACCATCCGCTGCGTAGTGTAGTCAGTTTGAGACTTATTGTCTACAAGCATTTATGGCAGCGCGACGGTGGTCACGTGTGTATTAATAAATACGTATTAAAAAATAGTCGAAGCATACGGCTGATGAAGCTAATATGTTTGGATGGTTATGTGCCTGCCGAAAAACTGCTCGTGTCTTATCAAGATAAGACTAAAATTCAGTGTTTGTCGGGGTGGGTGGGTGAGCGGCAAAGCCCTGATCCATACCGATGTTGGTCGAGCGGCGAAGAGTGCGAGCGAGAGAGAAGGCGCTCACACCCCAGAGCTCCAGGTAAAAAACTTTTTGAAACTAAAATAGGTCTCGTCGCACCAAATGTTTACAATGCATTCATAGAGTAATGCACGAATTATAATGTGCATGAATTTGCCAACTGCCAAGTAATACAGACTTACATCCGCCTCTGGAATGTTATGGTCACTAAAATGACCCAGGCCAAAATTACCTGCATCCGAGTTCACTCAACAACAAACACACAAACACACTGTTTATTATATACAACAAATTGATTATTGTTTATTAATTAGTGCAGTATGGCTGTCAATCAAAAAACAATACATAATCATACAAAAAAACTGAGAAATACTACACAGATTTCTTTTTACTACGATTACTTATCTAAGCTTGGTGATCTTGATTGGCTGAAGATCTGATGAGATTCATTTGACAGTTCTTGATCCAAGATACGACAGTGTCCAAGATCCTGTATACCCAAGGAAAACCCCTGGTTTACCACAGTCTCAGTCCAAAGTCTTGCTGACTATGTTTTCGCTATCCTATGCTAGTGTTTTCCAAATGGTCTTCTATGTTGACCATAAATTCCACTCTCGGGAGATCTCTTGATCAAGCTTTCTGCTCTGCTTGGTGTATTTTATTCTCTCCAATACACCAAAGGCGGTAGTAGAGCCAATAGTGCTCGATTTTGCTGTCGATTCAAAGAAGCGGCAGACTGAGAGACTGTGGTAGACCAGGGGTTTTCCTTGGGTAGACAGGATCTTGGGCATTGCCGAATCTTGGATCAAGAAGTGAGACCATCAAAGGAATCTCATCAGATCTTCAGCCAATCAAGATCACCAGATTAAAAGTCTCTGATTGTGTCATAAATTCTGCACGTAATGCCATGATTTTTAAGGACATGTTAGTTTATTCAAATCGTGTAAAGATCTGAATTTTGAAACCGTTGAGGGCGTCTTCCTCCGCATGTTACAATATGGCTCTGCTAACGATATCAGAATGTCTAACGTTAAATTTGTGCTCACTTTTGAACTTTTTTGTTTATTATTGCAGCTCACATGCACAATAACACTAATGATATAGAATCGGCAGAGAATGAAGTCAGTGTCAAACATCCCAAAGGTATTTTTTGTCTCAGCCATATCTAAACATAGGCATAACTACCAAACGGGACTCGTCACCAGTGGCGGCACCCCGGTGAAAATAAGAAATAGGTGCGATATCAACATGTGCACACATGAATCCCAAATACCGCATTAGGCGTATTTTTGGTATTCAGCTCCATCCCATGTCATTAATAACACCCCCCCCTCTGTTGGTAATGTTATTGCAAGGACTCTGCAATTAGCAGCATAATGTTATAGGAGTTCGATTTAGTGTTTGAATATAATGTGTGTCAGATGTTCTGTATTTGAATTGCTTGTACCCATGCATCAAAGGACTCAAAAGACTCAGTTTCTGCAAACAAGGAAGATGAGGCTTAACATGAATAGATTTCTTTCATTATTAGGCGCAGTAAGCTCAAATAATTATGTCTAAAGTCTAATATCGACACTTCAGTGTTCCTGATACTTTTTATCGATATCCGCATCTCTAACGCTATATTACTGTTCTTTCTTTTCAACTTTTTAAAAATGAATGCAGCTCACGGGAACCATAATACTAATAATATAAATACAGCAGAGGATGAAGCCAGCGACAACCTTTCCAAAGGTATTTTGTCTCATCCATATCTAAACATAGGCCCTATCTGCCAAATGGGCTATTCTAGAAAATAAGTGCACACCCCCTATAGAGGAGTAACTTTTCAATCCAATAAAAGTCCGGATTGCCAAGTCTGCTTCCTGAAAACGACAAGTGCCAATGTCACTTGATAAAGCTTGGAAATCCAATTAAATGAAAGAAAAATCACAAAATTGTCCAAAATGAGCTCTCAAATTCAGGATTTCTGATTTTGAACTACATATTTCTGCTGGAATTTTTTGCCTTTGGATTTCCAAAGTCTGGATTTCCAACAGTCACGACTGGACAAAAAGTCCGCAAATCCGAACTCCTATCTATATGGTGTGCATCTATTTTCTGGAATAGCCCAATGAAAGTCGTCACCCGTGGCGGCATCCTGGTCGAAACTTAGAAATAGAGGAGATGGACAATTCCAAGCGCATCATTCCGCAAAGCGAAGTTTGCACATGAATTTCGTTTTAATGAAGCAACCAAACATATAGGTAAATAGCATAATTGAGACCATTTTTGGTAAGTGAATGATTAAGGTAGGAGAAACTTTTCCGAATGACCCTAATTTCCAGTAATTTGCATATAAAAACTTCGCATATAAAACTTCGCGATGCAGAATAATGCTTGGAATTGCCCAGATATCCACATATGTGCGGCGAGTTAGCGCAGCGGTAATTCCCTCGCTTTGCACCACTGAGGTCCTTGGTTCAAGCCCCGGCGCAGCCCAAGGACTCATGTGCACTTGGTTTATCCCGATTCCATACTCGCTCTGGCAGGTTTTCTCCGGGATCTCCAGTTTCCTCCTGTATCGCAAAAATCGGTGATTAGTTGTTTGGTTATCAAAAACTTCCTTCACCCAATGGAATTTGGGGAGCTGCACAGATAATTGGTGGATGTTACAATCTAAATGCGGATTTTTTTTTATTTACATGTAAATCCAAAATACCGTATAAGGCGTATTTTCGGTATTCAGCCCGCCCTGTCATTGACAACACACTTCCCTCTGTGTTGGTGATGAGATAGTAAGGACTCTGCAATCAGATGTGATGGGATAGTAAGGACTTTGCAATCAAAATGTGCAGCACGACACTATATAAAGTTATTTATAGGACTGCTATAGTAGCAGTATTATCTGTCTGTTCCGCGACGGCGATACGTTGGTCACGAAAAGCCGCCAAAACTATAATAAGTCGACGTCAGAACGCTAATATAGCTGACGGAAAAACGTCAACATAGCACAAGTTCGTTCGAATAATTTCGCTTTTAAAAAGAGCTGCCGACCTGGCGCGGAGGCTGACGGACCATGTTTAATATATTTGTGTAAAACTTTGTTTGGAAGAAATGTGTGAAAATAAAGGCATAATTGAATCCATTCGTGGACATTCATTGTCACTATTATTTTAATTACTGCTTTAAACAAAATAGGTGACCAAAACAAAAACGAGGACGGTCACCTTTTTTATTCATTACGCATTGTTGATATCTACGGGGGGATTTTCCCCCTGAAAAGTTGATTTAAAAAATTGAACAGCCATGTTACACTGTTAATGTTTTAAACAAAAAAGTATGTAAACGGGTGTCAAAACGGTCAGTATTTTATCCACAATATTGATCACCCAATCGTAAAAAATGGCATATGATTTGGTCTAAATTTCAGTGCTTGAAATAAACCTAACCCAAAATCTTCAAGGGCCATTCGGGCCATTAGCTGTGCAACAACAGTAAAACATCAATTACCACCTGTCAAATTCACAGATAACCTTGTCACTGAATAATTTGATTACCTGGTAGGTTTGGTTCACTTCAGAAGAAATGCTTTGGCGCGACTAACTCTTTAACAGCACAGGTTGATTGCAATGCATTCTGAACATAGAGCATTCAAATACCGACACCGAGTGCGACATCCAAGAATGACACGGCAAACCACTGGTCCTTGTGTATATTATTGTCCAAAAATGGCCTCATAAGTATGTTTACTTTCTTTACATGTGGCACTAGATGGGCGGTAAGCGCATTACCTACAAGGTGGAGACAAATGAGGCACGCAGCGTGATTAAGAAGGGTTAGGCCTACAACGCCCAGAAAATCAATGATTAAATGAAGGTTGTCTACGGTAGTAGTATACGGGACTGTAGGGACGATTTCAAGGTCACACGAGCTCATGAATATTAATGAGGGGGTGTGGCTAATTAGTATATATGAATATGAATGAGGGGTGAGACTAATTAGCATATTTGAATATGAATGAGGGGGGGCTAATCGTTAAAAAAAATCCCCACAAAAAAAATAAAGAAAAATTTCCACAAAACAAATACCGCCATTTTAAAAAGGCCAACCGGTTAATCCGCCATTTTGAAAAGGTCAAACCGCCATTTTGAATGGACGTTAATATTTAGGGACGTCGAAAAACGATTTGAGCAAATGAGAAAGACGAGAAATTGTGTTTGCTTTTTAATCTTTCACCTTAATTAGGAACATTTAAGAAATAATACTAATAATTCTATATTTTGAAGAATATTAAAGAGAACACGAAGAACGCTAGATACGTTCAGATCCAGAAGCGTTCACTACAGTTCACTATTCTCGCTTCAAACTCTCCAGGTTGTCCCTAGCACGGTTGGCCAACTCCGCTCGCTTCAAACTATCCACCTTTCCCCTAGCCCGACGGACCAGCTCAGCTTTCGTGTAGATGAACCCATCTTGTAATAAGCAATAAGCGATTTTTCGAAATATCATCATTTGTAAAAGCCCTTCTCTTCCGTTCCGATATCCTTTATCTTTCCATTTTGCCACGGATACCGTCGTACTTTCCGTAAAATCGACCAGGTTGACGTCCAAGTTTTGAATATTAGCGACCTCTAACCATATAGCACGAACGTAGTTCAGATCCAGCTCGAGTAAGGCTTCTTCATAAACTACGTCCCATAAGGTGTCTTCTTCGTCAAGATATAAACAGTCATGTTGGGTCTGACTCGGACGATCGTTTATACAACCGTTACAATGTTTTTTCATCGATGCTTCGGTCAGGCGTTGGAACTCTTCACCGATGATGTAGTGTACAAATTGACGGAGTAGATGGACCTGTCTCTCATTCTCCGTGTCTTCGAAACACTCGGTCCGATAATCTTCTTCTTCTCGCCCTTTGCTAAAAGATAGGCGATCCGTTGAACCCATAGTAACTCGGTTTGTTGAAGAAGCGCTATCGGTTTACTGATCGAAACTGAATGACTAGACCCTCGAATCACCTTTTTTATAATACAAGAGCTCCTCGTCCGAGTCTCTCAGGAGGTCCCGGAAGGTAACGTAGTTGACCGATTGAACGGTTTGGAAGTAATAATTTAAGTTCTTCGCACCGTCGATGTTTATAGTATAGTTAGAGGTAAAAAAAGAGTTTTTTTTTTCTTTACAGACACGGTCCTCTACAGCGTGAGAGGAAACTTCACACGACGTCGACTAGACCTCTCTTTTATATACATTGTCCAAGTTGTCCTGTTGGTTCACGCGTATAGTTTGAATTTCATCATGGTTACCATTTCTCTCATCCATAAGGTGTAGATCTCCACAATAACACGGTGTCACAAAAATGTAACGCGGATCATCTATCATAAAATCTACACACGCGTCAAATTCGTCCATATAATCCTCATTGTCTTCGAAACCTTCACCGGTTTCCGTTTCTTCGAGGCAATCGTGTTCCGCTTTAGGGTATGGCAGAACAACGTCGCAAACTTCGCAAGTAAAAATCTGTATATATATCGGTTTGGTAGGATCGTAAAATTCACCCTCGATGTCCCACGTTGCTAGTTGATGCGCGTCTATAGAAATAATTTCATAGGGTTCTCGATGATGGGGTTGGACGTTTTCTGCAGCCATCGCGAAAAGTCACGGACTTTCATTTGGGTACTGGAAGAAATAATGACGGCGAGTAATGACGGGTTTTCCTTAAATACACGAAACGTTCGACAATTATAGACGCTACGTACGAATACGACACGATCCCGCTAATGTTGTCTATCGACGCGGAACGTTCATCGAGCACTCAAAATTTTGTATTACGATGACGTCACGACGACTGTACACAAACATTTAACTTTTATGAAAGAAGGCTACGAATACGAGCAAAATAAAATTAAAAGTTAACAAATTTCGATAGACGAACATAAAAAGATGCATGTACAAATAATGTACAAAGTAAAGAAGCTACACTCTAACAGTGGTTAATAAGTCTTTACCTAATGCAACATCACGCGTGTAATTCTTTCTCCACGGTTAAAGGTTTTCATACATTTCACGGGAGAATAGTTGAACCAAACATTAAAATTTTACCCTTTCGATTTTATGCAAAAACGCGCCGGTGGATGAATTTTAACGTGGATTCTCGCCCCATTCATTTACGACACGTGCCACCGTGACTTACCTCGTTTATTATTCTCTTGTTGATAAAGCGATCTCACTCATGATCAGTATGGCAAACAATTTTTTCAGCATCAATTTTTGAGAGTATTTAACAACGATCGTTTTAACATCTAGTCTCGCTCTAACTTTTGCGACCGATGGATAATTTGGCGACTCAAGAAACAAGTAACAAATTGAGACTAGCCGGTTTTAATGTATTTAAAAACGCAAACCGTTCATCGGTGGGTGATTTGGCGACTCGAGAAACAACGCGCATTACGACCGTAAAATTGTTTGACGTGTCAAGAAGCAGTCATTAAATTAACAACTAGACGTTAAAAACACGATGATTCGGCGTATCAATTAAACGAGTCTCGCTCCAATTCAACGCCACTAATATTTGTGACGAGGCTTTGCAACGTGATTTTGGCAAACACGATTGGTGGTTGGTTTGGCGTGTCAAGAAACAGTCAACAAATTAACAACGAGTCGCGAACAACTAGACGTTAAAAACACGATGATTCGGCGTATCAATTAAACGAGTCTCGCTCCAATTCAACGCCACTAATATTTGTGACGAGGCTTTGCAACGTGATTTTGGCAAACACGATTGGTGGTTGGTTTGGCGTGTCAAGAAACAGTCAACAAATTAACAACGAGTCTCGCTCCAATTTAACGCCGCTAAAATTGGCCGTGCTTTCGTGACGAGGCTTTGCAACGTGATTTCGCTCGTTACAAACACTATCGGTGGTTGGTTTGGCGTGTCAAGAAACAGTCAACAAATTAACAACGAGTCTCGCTCCAATTTAACGCCGCTAAAATTGGCCGTGCTTTCGCTCGGCGATTGATTCGATGTGTCAAGTAACCACGGCTGGTGGTCGCTAATATTTACAACTATTACGCTAAAATGTACGCTAATATTTACAACCGTTGACAACGCGCTGCACCGTGGTTTTATTCGTACATCGCGCGTATCAATCGGAACTCGTTGTTTAGGCGATTCTCTCGGAATAGTACGCTAAACATTTTTTAACATCGGTTTTAAAGCCTTTTAAAAACAAGTATCGTTAATCGGTGGAGTCAAGGAACACGGCGTTAAAAAAACAGGTATCGTTAATCGGTGGCTAATTTGGAGAGTCAGGAAACTACCAACAAATTGAGACTAATCGTTTTGACGATTCAAAAAGCAATCAACAAATCGAGAGTATGCAACACACCCATTTATTGTGTTTAACCAACAATCGCCGATCGTTTAATAGTATTAACGTACTTCTCGTTTTAATCGTCAAAAAAGGGATAGCGA
Organism: Amphiura filiformis; assembly: GCF_039555335.1. Taxonomy (NCBI): domain Eukaryota; kingdom Metazoa; phylum Echinodermata; class Ophiuroidea; order Amphilepidida; family Amphiuridae; genus Amphiura; species Amphiura filiformis. The sequence continues at coordinate 45,459,446 of NC_092638.1, read as the reverse complement.
ATCTAGAGTGTAGAAGACTGAAATGTTTTTTAAAAGAAGTCTCACTTAGTCTCACCTACGATAGATAGCGACGTACAGACATCACCGAAATAAATCACAAATAAATTCGTAATACAGCGTAGAGTTAGGCTGCTAAGATAGTTTTATTAATTTAATATTAATTCAAGTTATTAACTTGCCGACACGTACCAACCCTACCCGCAAAAATTCGTTGTAACATTTATTTATCTAGCCAAGGAGGACTAAACGATATAATCATAAATCCTATAAAGTATAGAATAAATCCAACAACGGTATATTCCTTAGTTAGGTTAAAAACAGAACGCGTAATAAAATTCACGAAGATATGATCGAGTATAATAATTTAGCACTGCGTGATATAACGATGCTCTCTCTCCAAAGTTTAACGGTCGAGTGATGACGTCAAACGCTTCGAGGGATGATACAGTACAGCGAGTTAAACCTCTTCACGTGTACACACCCCGTGACAGCGTGTCACTCGCTTCGATAATTATCGAGCGATGACGTCAATCGTTTCTAAAGCTACGCTTTTCATTGGCTCGGTTGATAAAGGACGGCAATTATTGACCCGCTTCTCGGGTACACAACACGTGAGAGCGTAGATTCTCGTCGTAACGTTCGGCGGTGAACTATTAACTTTTTTTTCCGAATGACGTCACGCAGTTTATATCCTATAAAAACGGAGGTGTGTAGATAACTCACTCATTCGACGACATCGACGCACGAAGTTCCGGTAACTTTCGCAACATGGATGTTTTAATTAGTGAGTGCCGCTCGGTGGAGGAACTCGAGGCCCTTATAGGAAGAGGTTTAGACGACAATTTATATCAACTCGCGGTGCTCAGGATGTTTGAGTTGATAAAAGACCCCAATATTCCGTCTTCCAGCAGACTGAATTTCGTCCAAAAAATCACGATCTCTGAAGATTTCGAGGAGTTGCGGCGGATCATGGATGAAGATAATTCAACTCGCTACAGAGCGGAACATCGAAGTGACGGTGGTGCCTCATAAAGAGGGAGAAACTGCCCCGACTCTGACCCACGAAGGTCAGCTCACTCCCTCGGCTACCGTTGCCGCGGCGAATACGAGAACCCCGATCGTGCCAACGACTATTGTGAGTGTCGCCGACGAAATCCGCACCACGGACGAACTCGATAGATTGAACGGGATGATCGAAGAAGATGACTGGCGGACCGAGATTTCGGGATTAGCTTTCCAACGAATTTTGGAACTCGGGGGTGATATAGATTTCGACGCTTTGTTGAGGATTACCCCGACTTCGAACGTACCCGTCGAGGAGAATACGGATTGGAGGGCATGGTTAGACGACTTAATGGAGACGATAGATAACGACAACATGGCGGGTGGCGATAAACCGGTCACGTCGGAAAACGTTAGTAAAATTTTATTTTCAACGATATTTTCAATTTCTATAAAACCGTATAATTTTGTTAAACACGAACGTGCGTGCGTAAAATCTGATGTTGTTTTTTAATTTTGTTCTCCGGACGAAGCGTCCACCTCGACTGATATTTCTCGGTATTACGAGTTTGAATCCATGCACAGCAAGCACGTCAAGAAATTTAAAGCCACGGCTACGGATTATCGTTTAAGAGTAAAAGACGTGAACGAAACGTTCGCCATCGATGGACTACCTACGCTCTCCGCTATCATCGACGATGTTCTGGGTCGACTCGGCGACGGTGTTCGTCCTAGAGATATGATGAGGATTGTCCTCCAAGCCCCGGGGTTGGACAAACCCATCAACCTACCTTTTATTAAGAAAGACGACCTTACCATGGACCGTTTTATGACTAGAGTGGAGCACGTCCTCCAATCTAAAAAGGACGTCAAACTGGATAGTAACATGGACATCAACGTCGTCCATATGCAGATGCCAGACGGAGGTAAATCGGACCGAAGAGTACTCAAGACGTGGGTGGAGAAGAAGAAGGATTGGCGTTGTATCGTCCCCATCACCAACCGAAGCGACAACATGTGTCTAGCCAGAGCTGTAGTAACGGGTATCGCTAAACACGAATTGAATGCTAGAGATTGTGTATGGAGACGTATACGTGATGGAAATTTGGAACAGGAACTACGCGCTAGAGATCTTCACGACAAAGCGGGCGTCCCGTTTGACGCCTGTGGATTAAATGAGGTGGAAAGCTTCCAAAAAGTCATATCGGATTATCAGCTGTGTGTCGTCTCCAAAGACCACCTGAACAAGATCATATACGAGGGACCGAAGAAAGCCAAAGGCATCTATCTACTATATAATAACCATCACTTTGATCTCATCACTTGCATGAGCGCTTATTTGAACAGTGGTTATTGGTGTCATCCGTGCAAGAAACAGTACAATAATAAAACAGAGCATCGTTGCGAGAATACGTGTAAGTTCTGTCGTTCCGGTAACTGTCTGTTGAGCGACGAGGTTGACGAATGGGTTCATTGCTCCGACTGCAATCGGTATTTCAAATCCCGCACGTGTTACGAGAACCACAAACAACCGGGAACCAGCATCAAGAAGTACGGTACCATCTGCAAGCAGTATTTCAAATGTGATAAGTGCGACAGGATCGTCGACAAAAAGTGCCTCCGAAAAGGTAAAAACACGACTGTACGGATCTGTGGTGTCGGGTCTGTCAAGCCAACTTTCCCGCCGGACATAAATGCTACATAAAACCCATCGAAGTTAAAAATTCCGATATGGACAAGGAGAACAGGTTCAGTTACATCTTTTTCGATGTGGAAAGTCGCCAGGAGACGGGGATCCACAAGCCGAATCTCTGCGTCGCCCAGAAATCTTGCGAGACGTGCGCACCACATCCGTGGGAAGAACCGTGCGCCTTATGCGGAGTGGAAAAGCAGATGATCTTCAGAGGCGACGATTGTATGGAGAGGTTCTGCCTGTGGCTCTTCAAAGAAGAAAAACATCAACACGCGGTCTGTTTGGCGCATAATTTAAAGGTAAATCCAGGAGTTTAAGCGAGACTTTTGCGTCGTATTAATTTGTATGTTTTTGTACTAGGTAATATTTATATATCCCCAATTTTGAATTTTCCTTTTTTTCTGTTGTTAGGGATATGACGGCTACTTCATTCTCCAATTCCTGTATGACAATGGCGTCAAACCCGACATCATCATGAACGGCGCGAAAATCATGTCCATCTTCGTACCCGGATTAGGGATCACCTTCAAAGACAGCCTGAATTTCTTTCCAATGGCGTTATCCAAACTCCCCAAGAGCTTCGGCGTCCAAGAATTATGCAAGGGCTACTTCCCGCACTTGTTCAACACCAAAGAGAACGGACATTACGCACGGTTGTTTGATGGGATCATTTATTAATTTTTCAAACAAAACATCATGTACAGCCAAATTTTAGGCTTAAACAGCTAAATGTGATATCATGCTAATGTATACAGAGGCTTTTGAGTCATTCTCAATTTTAATTTCCCCTCTGTTACAGAATTATTCACTTTTATAGCATTTTTATAGCTTTTTCGTATATAAAATTTTAACTATTAATGACAAAATTGGTGGCGCTATTTAGTTACTGGAAATTACTGTTTCAAGCTTTTAATACAAATAATTCCTATTATTTTTTGATAAAATATGTTTATAAAATTTCCTTGTTGCTTGTTTCACCTATTCCAGCTGTTTTAATGGCAGTATTGACCACCTAGCCCTTGCAAATAAAGAAATATGATTTAGGATAAATAGCGCCATCTATAGTTTGCATTTAGTTAATAATGAAGCCAATTCTGTATACATCAAACACCCGTGTACGTGGGAGAGATACCGACGGCCGAGTTCTTTGACCCTGAGGGAATGTCGGAAGCCGCTAAAGATCAATTCGCGGCCTGGCATACGGCCGAAAAAGAGAAGGGATTGAAGTGGGATCTCCAAGAAGAGCTCCTGAAATACTGCGTTAGCGACGTCGCTATTCTTCGTCGGTGTTGTATGAAATTTAGGGAGATGTTCATGGACGTGACGAAAACTAGTCCTGAAGATCCAGGGGTCGATCCGTTGGATAAACCCCTCACCATCGCCTCCGCGTGCAACCTTCTGGAAAAGGAGACCATCGCTATCATCCCTCCGAATGGATACGGACCGGGCCAGAACTTCTCTCGCGACTCCATAAGGTGGCTCAATTACGAAGCTCTCAAGAACGATTCCGTTATACAGCACGCCATGAACGGGGGAGAAGTGCGGTTAAATGGAAGAGTGACGGTCGATGGCATCGATTTTGAGACGCGTAAGATCTATTCTTACCAGGGGTGTCTATACCACGGATGTCCCGATTGTTACGACGAAGATACCCTCAACCCCATCTCCCAGAAACCCATGGCCGAACTTTACAGGTTAACTCTCTTCCGTAAGAATCAGATAGAGATCAACTATCCCGAATACGAGATTATTGAAATGTGGGAACACGAGTGGAAGGGGGTTTGGCGAGATCTTCCAAAGGAAGAGAAGGAAAAGATCGACGTTCCCGCTCATTTCGAGCCCTTGAACGCGAAGCAAGCTCTCTACGGTGGAAGAACGGAAGCTACCAGGCTCTTCCACCAAGTCCGAGACGGGGAAGTCATCCGATATTTGGACTTTACTAGGTAGGTCGAATCGCACCGTCCTTAAATAATCCTTTCGATTCGCGTATTATTACTCAGCAACGTCACGGCTAAATATTTGAAAAAAAATTAACAAGACATGTCCTTTTGTATTTCTTTCTCGTATCTAGCCTCTACCCGTGGGCTAACAAGTACCGCCCGTACATCGTCGGTCATCCTCGGATTATTACGAACGATTTCGAAGACGTTTCGGAGTACTTTGGTTTTGATTCGGTGCACTGTCTTACCGCCAAGGTATCTTTTTCATCCCGTCTTGCCTGCGAGGTGTCACGACAAGTTAATGTTCGCCCTGTGCGGAACCTGCATGGAAGAAAAAAGGCAAGCCTACTGCCCTCACTCGGATAAAGCCCGAACGATCAGGAGTACCTGGGTGCACGAGGGCCAGGTCGGGACATTTGTTCGCTACGCCATCACCGACCACTACGATCGCTACTTAACCTCCTGCACATCCGTTTGTGTTGGAGCGAACGAAAGTAATCGATTGCAAAGAAGACTAAGCATCTGCGCATGCGCATTATCGCTTAGTCAAACCGAATTCCGCGAAATCAGCTGTTCGCCGCCATCTTTAAATGTGTTGATATTCGATTTAATCATGACAGCGTCGGGCAAGTTTCGATAAAAATAAATCACTTTTAATTGACTTACGAGGTAATTTTGTCCGTCAAACAAATTAACAAGTAGGTTACTACGAGGATCGGTTCTTCTGAACTTTTGACACGGCAAATAGCTACGATAATTTGCACCCATTCTCGCTGCACTCGCCGACATGAAATCGCCGATCGGCTGAAACCATTGCATTTAACCATCGAGATTTAACTGTACGTAATATTGTATGCAATTTATAAATAAAACTTGAAAATGTAGGCGACAACGTGAATAGTAGAACATAATCTCAGCATGACATGACTTTGATTTCTGTACTCAGACTGAGAATTAATTGTTGAACTGCACTGTGCACTGGTCGACAACTTGTTCGTGGACTCTCGACAAGCTCGACAGTCATGATGTTGTCCATACATGTACATGATGGATGGTTGTTGTGAACTTGTTTTGTGTTGATTCAGTCATCGTCGTGGTCATATTCACAACATGTATGTGCTTTATATTGGTGTACACTCACGCTGAATAGCATGGTTTAAATAGTGTTAAGCTTGTTAAATAGTGTTAAGCTTATATAGTCATCCAATTATAATCATCGACATCATTCATTAATTATGGCAAGATCACGAAAAACATGTTGCATCTGCGGTGTAAAATCCACTGATAAAAAATCCACAGCAACATGGAGGAAGAGTTCGAGTTATGAGTGTGACTTTGAATGTTGCTTCGGAGCAGCTGCTGAAGGTCGGTCCGGAGATATTTGTCCGAATTGTAGAAAACTTGTAGCTCTTACTTACAGGAATAATAGAGACCTCTCCTTTTGCCATGTTTTGGATAGTAAATGTGATCGATCTGCAGGACGGCCAGTTGGCATTGACCACCATAGCTACTCGCATGTTCCCTCTCATCCAGCAAGTATTTCTCACGCCAATCATGCAAATATAACTCTTGAAATTAACTCGCATTGCTCGCCACGTAAACGTGACAGGGATGAAAGTCCATCACCTACCAGAGCTATACTAAGACGAAAGGACGATAATAATGCCAACGTAAGCCAAGGTCATGACGGTAAAGAAAATCATGTACCGGTACACACAGACAAACGTATGTCTAATGTTGTCATGTCACGTAAACGCGAAAGAGATGAGAGTCCGCCGCCTCCCCGAACTGTTCAAAGACGAAAGGGTGCTCAGAATCTACCTCCTGGACCACCGTTGAATTTTTTAGGCCACTATTTGCCACCCAGTGTTGTTTCACACATCATGAGCTACCTTGGAAAAGTTGAAAGCCTGATGCTGACCTTTCATTTTATCATACCGGTCATGTATAAACAGTTGGACATGGAAAGGAAAAAGCATGCAAATCTCCTTTGTGTTCCTGAAACCGACCCACTGACTCAACCACAAAAATTGATGCTACAAAAACTGATCAAAAACAGAGAACAAAATTTAGATAAAGACCACTGCATCGTAATTCCACACGTAGGCTCTGGTGGAAAATCCAAACGTTATTTAAATATACCAAAAACTCAACTAAGAAGTGGCGATGCTACAAATCGAACCAAAAATAGGAGGTCACAGATTATTGAAAGAGTCGAAAAAGCCTGTTCAACTCCTGGTTCATCATCGAATCGCATGTCCATAATCAGCGTGTGAACAACATAAAACGTGACAAAGAAGGATATGCTGTTGCAGCAGAGGAAGCGGGATTGAAGATTGTGGCTCGGTTTAATAAGAATACAGTCCTCTCTTTAAGAGCGAACATGACATTGAGAATGTGGAGGCTGTTGAAACGCGTATTCAGAGATGAGGTAGGCTGGGACGTGTTTGGCTCCCTAGACAAAATGCAGAAAGAACAGCGTAGAATGGAGTTCCAATATGAATGCGGAACGGTCACTGCAACGACTGGCGAAAAAGTGCACTTTGTTAGGGTCAAGGATGTCAAAGAAGTTGTCACGCAGCTTGTGACAGAACTTTTAAAAGCTGGAGAACTGTTGTACTTGAACAATTTGGGACAGAAATCACTATGGCTTCATGTATCTGCGGACAAGGGGGGGAAGTCAACAAAGCTTATACTCCAAGTGATAAATCAAAAAGATAGACATTCCATTGACAATGCAAAGCTACTGGCCTACTTTGAGGGTAAAGATAACAGAGTTAACATGGAAGAAGTGTTTGGGCCAATTCTGGAAGAATTGCAGAAGTGTGCAGCAAACATAGCAGAATTACAGCTTGTTCTTCCCCCAGTGCCACTGTGCAGCAGCAAGATAAATCCACCATGCAGAGACCATACCAAATGTGATGGTAAGTAGTATCATTGTTATTTTGTGTTCAAAATTACTGTAAGTGTAAAGCATGATTTTTTGCAGGCATTAAAATTCCAAGTTTTAGAGAGCAGAGCCCATATTTCTGTGACGTGAAATATTTGCAAATTTTCTATTAATTTTCATAAAGACCTACCGGTACGGCATACATGTAAGATAAAAGTTTTGCGAATCAATTGTATTACATACTTTTGAAATTCTCCAAATTTTCATGCACACGAAAATTTCATGCTGTACAGTAGGCCTATACATGTGGTAATGCACAGGTCTGTAGTGTAATATTTTATTATTTAACCACATCCAATATGTGCTGCTGAATGAAAACAAAATTATCTTGTTTATAAAATTTCGGCTTAAAAAGAGGATCATCATGTTTAAAATTATTTTAGATTCTGCCCAAAAAATTGGGCAGACAGGCTTGCCAAGTATGAGTCAATCGGTCAGTCAGGTTTTATTTTAAAAACAATTGGCAATTTTTTTGCAAGCATAAAATTTTATTTAAAAATTTTTTGATTCAGAATCAATCTGACATCGGCCAAAAATTACCTTTTAATGCGTTACCGATAAAGCGAAGAAATATAAAAAAACCTGACGGACGGACCTTCAACCTTTTATTGACCCCCCCAAAAAAAAAAAATCACTAAAATCTGTAAATGTTGCAATTCGGGCAAATACACACACACAAAAAAGGATTTCGATTAGAATACCCAACTACTGTAGATTTTCAATGGCATCTTTTATGAACGACCCATACACATACATGTACACTGTGAATGTAAAAAATGGTAGGGTACCGGTATTCTAAAAGATAGCCAAAAAAAATTCCTGAAATTGTCAAAATTTTGGTCGGTACCGGTATTCATTGTACAGGAAAAATGTTGATTACTGTACATGTACATGTAAAAGTCATATTTTCGTGAGAAGATATTTTCGCAATGTTGAAGATTTTGTCAATAGCGAGAATTAAATTTCGCGTTTGATATTGATAAAATAGAAACCGAATGCAAAAGCTTATTTAGCGAGTTTTTATTTTCGCGATTTTATGTCCACTCGCGAAATTCGCGAAAATAAAAACCTCGCGAAAATTTCTACTTTTACAGTATATTATATTTATAATCAAGAACTTTATTAAAGTGTACCGGTACCCTTGACCAAAATACCATCATGTGTGTGCATCTACACGTACGCCAATAGTACTGTGTCATTTAAAAGTAAAAACATTGCATCTTTTTTATGTGTTTCAGAATCTGTACCCTGGACCCCATTGAAGCCATTTGATTCTACCAATACAACATATAGTGCAGACTGTGCAGATTGTGTAAAGTGTGTGTGCCATCCACGCAAACGGACCAAACCAAGCTCTGATCCCAGTGAACCAGCCCAACCAAGCCCTGATCCTAGTGAACCAAACCAACCAAGCTCTGATCCTAGTGAACCAAACCAACCAAGCTCTGATCCTAGTGAACCAGCCCTATCCAGCTCTGATCCTAGTGAACTGCAATGTGGTAAGCTTATAATTAGCTAGTGACGTGTATGTATGTACATGAATTGTCACCAAAAATTGATGAAAAAAATTGTATTTTTGTATGAATTCAGCCAATGATGATGAATTTGCCTGATGATATTTTTTTGTAGCAATTACAAAGGTACGGTACAAATGTATATCTTCACATTGTGGAAGGAAACAAGAGCTGAGATTATTATTAAGGTCTGCGGCATTTAAGCATTAATTTACACTATATTCTTTTAAATTTTAACAGGAATCGCCCCAAAATCCAAATTTGGGCACTTGTCAGATCATGTTCTCTTCCATTGTATTTTGTAGATTCTGGTTTTATCAGCGATGATTTCCAGACACCCCAGACTTCAACTCCAGTGTCAGACCACCAAGTGATGCCAGAGCAAGATCTTACTCCGCTTTTACAGAGCCCGAACCCATCCTGTCCACGGTCAAACCAAAGTGGTAAGTACTACATGTAAATACATTGTAGGCCTATGTCCTAAAACACATGACTGTGAAATGTGTATAGTTAAGTTTGTTTCCAGTTTCCAGCACTGGTCGGTGTCGGTCGGTAATAAGGCCAAAAAAAAAGGTTTGTCTCAAAGCTCACGAGAAATTTAAAAACAAATGTGAAATGCGATTTATTTATTTATTTATTTATTTTTTTTTATTACCGACTTTTTTCATGGTATTCTGAGAAAAAAGTCTGATTTTCACCGATTTTTTCTGGAAAAAACTATAAAAAATTTTTTTTTTTGAAATTAAAAAAAATTTCTTTTTTGTCAAATCGTGCGATTTTACAAACGCGCGGACAAACCTTTTTTTTTTGGCCTAACCGGAACACAGAAATGTGAGGGCTTGCCAACTGGCACTGACATAGAGAAAAATCACTTCAAAACATCTGGAAAATGACGGCTAAAATTTCCAATTTTGGCCCCAAATTTTAGCATATTTAAAAAAAAATCTTACAAAATGCAAAATCTGGGTCACTTTGCCCAGTAAAACAGGTTTATTTTTTCTCGCCCAACCCGAGTGTGTTGCCATGTTTTGATGTTAAGAATTCAAATTATCATTTACAATGTACGTGAAATCATTGTATTTATTTTTGTAACCCTTTCCACATTCAGATTCATGTATGGTAACACCACATCGACCTCCTCCAGACAACAATCTATCACGCAGCCTGTTTCCACCAAAGTCGCAGGAATCTCCCAACAGTTCTCATCAATCAGACAGCCCTATTGGTAAGTGATGAACATTTTATGTTGCAAAGACTTTTTGAACTGGCTGACTGATCGCGAAAAAGAACGAGGTCAAGGATGTGTCATATGGAACCGACTTTTTATGCTGTAAACTGCGCCAGTATTCAACTTCCTAAAACAATCCTCATGTGAAATTTGGTTGAAATTGGTCATTGTCTAGGGGTCCCATGTGCTGTTCAAAAGTATTTTCCCACTGTAGCACTTAATGCAAAAGGCAGCTATTTGGAATGTAATATATTTATGTATAAAACAATAGCTGCTTTATGATTCATTCTGCATAACTGTACTGTTCACAAATTTAGGCCTACAATCACACACTTTTTCATATAACAAGTTAAAATACATATGGCAGCTATTATTTTATACACATGAATATACCAAAAAGCTGCTTTATGAATTTTCCTTTTATTTCATTTCAACAAGTGATAACTAATGAACTCACAGCATTTAATATATATAACACAGAAAAGGCAGCTATTACATTTGCAATACATCAATGAAGCATATACAAATAGCTGCCTTTAGTACATAGGCATGGAAGAAGATTCTGGATTGTCAGAAGTGACACTAATAACTAATTTACTCTTTTTCTTTGCTTTTGCCCTCTGCAGAATGTTCTTCAATATACACAGACTGTCGCTTCACTGTTGGTGGTGACTGGGAAGGGTTAGCAAAACTGCTCGGCCTTAGCGGACCAAACGGCAAATATTTTTGCAACCATTGTCTTGTTCTACTTAGTGATGTCCCAAAAGCCAAACCGCATGCTGTGCACATCCTTCCTAAGTACCAGGCATATACAAATGGTCTGAGTCTGGTTGTATCTACAGATGATGACTTTCTTCGAACTTTTCCAAGATGTGAAATGAAGAATGCTGAATACCGTGCAGCTGGAGAGAAAGCTAAAGCCATGAACTTTGAAAGCTGTGAGAATAGGCCACTTGTTACAGGGGACAAAGTAATTGACACGTTTAGTACAACACCGCTTCATATTAGTTTGGGCATAGGCCAGCAGGTACTCACTGTGATTGAACAAGAAGCAATCAAGCTTGATAAGGAAATTCAAGAAAACGAGGGCCAATACGACGCATTCATAAGTGCATTCGAACACAAAAAAGAAATTTTAACAACTTGTCAGTCAATAAACGCAAAGATAGAAAAGGTCGATGACAAAATTAGTCAGGTATGTGAAAGAAAGAAAGACATTATCAAGGACAGAGCAGCTTTTTTTAAGAAAAACTCAAGTGGCAGATTTGTTAATAATTCTGAGCTAGCTGCAGGTGTGAGGAATCAATATAGTAAATTGGACACGGAGAAAGCATCGTTAATAAAAGAAAAGGAAAAGCACCAGAAGCAATTGAAAGCAAGTGAAAGTAAGCTGGACAAAGTTATGGCAGAGTTACAGAAAGTAAAGGGACCCTTTAAAACCAAATTAGATGGTTTGCTTGATAGTTTAAAATTGAAACGGGCTGCTTATCATAGTGGTGCTTTGATAGGGCCAGATGTAAAAAAACTTGTCACAAAGCAGAACATTCCTAAGTTTGGAGAGGTGTTTACTCCAATGATGTTTAAGAAAGATGGGAAATACCATTTGTTTGGTAATCGCACAGTGAAAGGAAAGGTAACCACACTTCTTACCAAATTTAAATCATGTTATGACTTGTACACAGCAAATAGAAGTCTTTGCAGGCATGAAGTGGAGTTACTGGTCTTGCGCTGTGCGAGCTTCGGATGCTGGTTTCCGGTAAATTTTCCAGAACAAAATCTGAAGAGAAAATTTCATTTGCTAACTGTAGATGTGCCGAAGCAAGCAAGAAGAATGAAAACTGTTGGTATGATAACAGAGCAGACGATAGAGAGTATACACCCGTATATTAATGAACTTGATCGGCGATTTGCCAAAGTTAGCGATAAAACTCAGAAAGGTCTTATAATTTGCAAGCAACAAAATATGTACTCACAGCCAACTTGGAATGCACTTAAGAAGCGAGGAAAATCTGGTGTGTCCAAAGGCACTTGATTTATTCCTAGTTTGCTGTGGTGCAGATTTAGAGTTTGCTATATTTACACATTGTACCATGTTATAATACTGTGTACTTTAAAACCACTGAATTTTGCTAGAAGCCTTAATTCGCTGAATTAAATGCCGCAAATTTGAGTTTTACATAATTGTAAACATGAATTGCTGGATTAGCAAAATTAAATACCCATGAAAATATAACAGAAGTTTTCAATATGAAAGGGTCAATATCCTGTCTCATATTTTGCGACAATTTATCTCGATTCATTCCAAGATCAGGAATGATAAGACCTTTCAGTGTTTTTTGCAATTATTACACTGTAACTGTATAGACATGCTGTAAGAATTTTAGTGTGATTAATTTTTCACGCTTTGCCAATTTTTAACTGTTTCCCTAGTTTTGAAATTTGCGATTTTAAGTTTCCTTACATTGACCTAGAATAGGTTCATGCATTGTTATTGTTGTGGTAGAAGCTTGGAACATGATAAGCAGGAAAATAAATGTAGCGTGAAAATTTTCACTTTTACAGTAATTTGTAGCTACCACAGAATTAGAGAAGGGGAATCAACCGCCATCTTGATACAGGCATGGACCAAAAAGTGGGGGGTATTTGGTTTCCCACGGAATGCGCTAGTGGCATTCGTTGTCATGCAAGCGCGACATGGATGATGGACGCATTTGAGAGACGCACTTGATGTGACCTGCGAAGACGCTGCAGTTGAGATGCAGAGTCTGTTTTGTTCGTCTCCGTGCACCATCGGCAAGGACCCGAATACCCCTCAATTTTTACTGATTCTGATTTTCCTAATTCTGTGGAACCTACAGACATAGGCCTATTTATTATTATTGTGAGGTACATGTAGTAGGGCCTAAAGTTTGCTCAGCTTATAATTGGCGACTCAAAATGAGACTTGTTAACATTGAGTATTAGAATAGCGTGCACGCAGTTGGACGCAGCACCAACATTGGTTGATTTATATTTGATACAAGCGTAAGTTGGGAATTTTCGCCAATTATAAGCCGAACAAACTTAAATATTATGATAAATTGAAAATCATGTTGGGGTGGAACTCTCTGAAAGAAACTCTATTTTCACGCATGGAATAAGTCTTGGAAATGTAATATAAAATTCTGAGATTTTACTGTTTTTTTGTGCAGGAAAATATTCCATCAATCAGACATGAGAATATTCTATTTTACCAAAATGTACAAATGTTTATTTTATTTATTATTAGCCCAATGCTCCAATTCACATGCTTCTAGGTTTTCCATGAAACCTATACTAATACATGTATCATGCCTGATTGAGGAATAATTGCATTAATGTAAAATAATTCCATCCACATAACTTTTCCATCCACATTGTATTTATTTATATTTTAATTATGTCATAGCAATATTAAATAATTCTTATCAAATATATTTTGTAATTATATTGCCAAAATACATGTACTCTCAGTGAAGTTGACTCGAGTCTAGCTTCGAAGCTTCATGTATCAAAGATTTCTGGGATAAGTAATTACATGTAAGTACTCGTAACAATCAGATGGTGCACTAAACTGCCAAGTCCAACACCACATGATGAAGGCAAATCTTTCCACAAAAAGTGAGATACAAAAATTTAATGCTGTGGATCAAATCCAAGTGTGTGGAAATATTGGATCCAAAATATAATAATGATAAAATTGGACGCTTTACGCCCAGTATTTATTTATCTATGAGTTTTAAATACGTCTCGTCCAATATTTTTTAAACTCATAGCTCGGCCAATAAATATGGGCTCAATCAATTCAATTTTATATCAATATAATCATGTATATATGCGACGGCACTCAACGAGTAAACAAGAATCCTCATCCGATGCAAGAGAACAAAGCACAGGAACTTGGCCAGCTGGTTTGCCATATTATTATTACTTGACTTTGATATGGTTTTTACTTTTTACTGCTATACACAAATAATTGTGTGTTCAGGTATTGTGCAATTATACAGTGTAGTTAAATAATGAAAATAAATTGTGTGTTGAGATACAATGTATTGTGCAATTGTAAGGTGTCGATAAATCTGAAAAATAAATGTTTTTTATACTCTGAATTCCATGGTGTTCATCAATCTCTTAATATTTGTGTGTGTAAAACAAACAAAACAAAGAGTACAAACACTCAAGCTCCGCAAATATATTCATGGTAAAGTTCATGTAGTTGTAGGCCTCTTCAGATGTCAATGTCCTGGCAATGCAACGAGTCTGGAGTTCAAACTTCTTGAGGGGACAGGAAGCAGTGGCGAAGCATGATAGAGACCCCTCCCACCGATTTGAAAATCCCATAACAAAGTTGCCAAAAATGACTTATACTGCCCCGCCCCACCCCCATCATGGCCGGTGCCCCCAATATGAAGACATGCCACTGATGGGAAGTAATTATTGATCTGTAAGGCGACATAAAACATACCCCGTTCTAAAAAGACTCAACCAAACCAGGTTTTTGGTGGTTGTTTTTTTAGATCAAAAACAGCAAAATTTTGGCCGAAGTGATTTTTAGAACAAGGTTGTTTGTTGTTGTCATTACTATAAGAGTATAAAATCCCAGGGAACACAATAATATTTTCCATCACACTACACATCAAGTCGAACTAAAAATTTAGGCACATGACTTTGCAATCTTGAAAAACAAGAATGCCATTTCTGGTTGAAAAAGTGGGGAGCCCCATTAAGTTCCAGGGGTCTTTGACCGGCAATTACCGAAAAGGGGTACCAGGATATTTAAGTTAAGATTTGGGGTATTTAGGGTTTAGGATTCGGTGTTAACAGATTAAGATTTAACAGAGGGGACACTCAGCTACCTATGCCGTTTATTTTCAATGCCAAAATTATGACTTCAATGTGTAGACCTACACCGTACCCGCTTTAATATTATAGTCAAATCAACTCAGGTCAGGCCCATAACCAGGATTTTTTGTTGGGGGGGGGGGTGCTGGTTTTGAATAAAAGGACTTTTTTCCAAGGGGGTGGCAATTTTGTGAAAAGTGGATGGACTTTTAGCCCCAATTTCGGACCTTTTTTGAAAGCTTTAAAAATCTGATTTTTTTGGCTCGCTACGCTGTATACTTTTGCAAAGGGGGGTGTTGCACCACACACCCCCTGGCTACGGGCCTGGTCTAGGTAAAATGAAAATACCTTTATTGGGAGCACCCGGTACCAAACTGGGCATGGAGATTCGTACCCTATCCCATCGGCATGATCGGGTTGAAAGCTTTTCAAAGTAAAAAATCTGAAAAATTGCAACTTTTTTTGGACAAAAATTAAACATTTTAGGCACCCCCCCTCAAATAAAAATTCCTTTGAACCCAATTTCCAACCCAAAGTTGCCCACTAAATTCCTGGTGCCGCCACTAGTTTAGGTCAACCCTACTCGTCAGCCATGTCGTGTTGATATGATGCATAATGATTAAATTTAAGCTTCCCAAACATGTCTAAAAACCATCAACATGTGTAACCATCGAGATAAAAACATTGCCGAATGCCGGCTAAATAGGCATAAATGTCGAGAAAAACAAAACAAATAGGGTATATTAGTGTAGTTTTATTTGAAGTAAGGAAGAAGAGAGTATGTGGAAAGCGATTGAACGATGAAATAATAAATTGCGATATCGTGGTCTCCATTGTTTACGTCCGGACTGAGCGGAGAACACAGTAATTAGTCGCGTAAAGTGTGCCGAATTCAGCACTCAAATTGGCGAATTTTGTCAAACTTCGACAGCTTGTTTCAATGCTAGCCCCAATTTTGCGCTCTAAACTGTTTCTAGATTGTGTTAGCTGAATTCATTGGCTTCATTTTGGTGTCTCTATCTTTTTGGTACTCGGTTGGTAACTATCTCATTTTTTTTTTTTTTTTAACATGACAAAATATTGCAATTTTCGGCCGAATTTTAAGCGTCCTTAAAATACTTATAAATCTGCCAAATTTCGGTCAAAATTGACAATTTTTTTTATAATTTGTGAAAAGAAATAACTAAAATCTATTTTCAAAAACACCGACTCTAAAATGTCCCAGCTTTAGAAAGAAAATCTCAAAATAGTGGTCAAAATAGTGGTGGTAAACAGAACTGTGCCGTGAGGATGAGGCTTTAAAAATACTGCCACCATGCGCTGTTATGAGGAAAGGCTTGTTATTATTGATCGTGAACAAGAGTGCACACAGTCAATGCGGATCGGCCCTCGTGGGTGACGCTCGAAGTGCAGAAAGCAGTGGAGATGGGTTACGAGGTCAAGGACATAGAAGTGGTGTGGCACTGGGAGCAACGCGCGGAGTACGATAAAGAGACAAAGACGGGCGGACTGTTCACCGACTATATCGATCGGTTCCTCCAATTGAAACAGGAAGCGAGCGGGTACCCAGACTGGTGCGTGACCGAGGAGGACAAACGACGGTACATAGACGAATACTTCGAAAACGAAGGCGTGCGATTGGCCCCCGACAATATCGAGAAGAATTCAGGCATGAGATCTTTGGCCAAACTATGTCTGAACAGCATGTGGGGTGAGTTGAAAGAAAAATTTATAAAAATTACAACCCGTACACCCAGCGTCATCTTTTCAGATACGTATTCTTATCAGGATTCTCATCTCTTTATTAATTTACTGTTATTTTTACAGGTAAATTCGCTCAGAGATCAAACATGAGCCAAACCGTCATCCTCGACGATCCTTCCGAAGTGTATAAGCTACTGATGAGCGATAGCGTCACCGTTGACAATATTCGGCTCATCAACGACGAAGTCATCGAAGTGACTTATAAAGATGACGACGCTTTCGCTAGAGTCAACCCGAACACCAACGTCGTCATCGCTGCTTTTACGACTTGCCACGCCAGGTTGAAGTTGTACGAAGTCCTGGAAAAGCTGGGGGATCGCGCCATGTACCAAGATACGGATAAGCATTCTCGTGTGTTCAAGATACGAGGTTAGTTATTCAATGTCGCAATAATATAGAAACGTGTTTAACAATCTTTTTTGCGCGTGTTTTATTTGTAATTATATCTTATGTTTTCTCGTTTCTACAGACAGCGTCGTTTTTCTCAGTCGTCCGGGAGATTGGGAACCCACTACCGGTGATTATCTGGGTCAATTGACGGACGAGGTCGCTCCGCACGATGGCAATCACATCTCTACTTTCGTCACGGGGGGCTGCAAGAATTATTCGTATACTACGGATACCGGTAAAACCGTCATGAAAGTGAGGGGGATCACGCTGAACGCTCGAAACTCAGAACTTGTCAACGCGTCGACACTGGTGCGTATGGTGAAAGGTTTAAAAGCGGACGGAGAAAAAGAAGGAGAGAAAGTGACGGTGACGGATCCTCGGAAGATCGTACGTAACGTTCAAACCAAGAATATCGAGACTCGAGTATTCAAGAAGGATTACAGAGTCGTCTTCGACAAGAGATGGATCGTGAATGGTTTCGAAACTTTTCCTTACGGTTATGGCGTCTCCAAGTAATATTCAATTTTCGCCGCGATGAGTATATTAACGTGTCTCGTCTTTTAAGAATATCATTCGTCGTCAACATGTTGCAGAAGATACAACGTAACTCCGAAGCGCTCCGCTTCCTGGCAAAGTGTAACCCGCGCCAGAGGAAATCCATCATTCAACACGTCGATAATAGCATCGTCGATGCATTGTGCGAATGCGCGATGCGTGTTCTGAAACGTTTAAATCGAAGGCGGAAGAAGATGATGAAGACGCACGAGCGTCATTTCCGCTCAAAGACACGTAACGGTCCTTCGGATTCGGAAAGGAAGAAAAAGAAACTTTCGACGCATAAGTATCTTCTCCGCACCGTAACCGATAAAAGACTGATGTCCAAGAAGAAAAAGACAACGCGACACGGTTCCTCTCGTCTCCGCCTTGAAAACGATCGTCAACCAGCTCCTCAAATTCAGAACCGTACATGCCTCGAGACAAAACTACAAAATGGTGCCCCAAAATGTGTTACATCGCTCAATAAGAAGAGGACGTTTGCTCCGGCGCATAGCTTTACAACTTCCTCTTTTTTACCAAAGAAAAAATGATAGGTTTTGAAAGTCGACTTTCTTCTTGCGATCTATCGATTTACTAATAAAGATTATGAAAAAACAAAAAAGTGTTTGTCGTATCAGACTTTATCCGTTGTGATGGG
The DNA here is from genome assembly GCF_039555335.1 of Amphiura filiformis. NCBI lineage: Eukaryota > Metazoa > Echinodermata > Ophiuroidea > Amphilepidida > Amphiuridae > Amphiura > Amphiura filiformis. The sequence continues at coordinate 45,440,910 of NC_092638.1, read as the reverse complement.
TAGGGCGAGAGATAATGATGTCCGTCATTTTGCATTTCAGGAACTTTAATATTCAGATACGCCGTCTCATAGGGGAATTTGAATTCTTGTATGTTTTTTCGATAACAATTTTTTGTTGTTGACATTTTTTTATTTATCTTAAAATGTCTTAATTTTTTGTTTTGAAATTTTGTTAAAAACTTTTTGTTTTGAAATTTGTTTTATATATCTTGATTTGTTTTAATTTTTGGTTTCGAAATTTTGTTAAAAACTTTTTGTTTCGAAATTTGTTTTATTTATCTTGATTAGTTTTAATTTTTGGTTTCGAAATTTGTTTTGAAAACTTTTGGTTTAAGGTTTTTTTTATTTCTTTTTAAAACTTTTAAAACTTTTCTAAATTTTTTGTTTGAAATTCTTTTTTATTTAATTTTTTTTTTGAAAATTTTTGTTTCAATTTGTACGGATATTTTGTCGATTGTTTCTGAACACGCCGAATCGCCGTGTTTTTAAAGAGCGAAATAACCACGTTAAATTAGAGCGAGACTCTTTTGTTAATTTGTTGATTGTTTCTGGACACGCCGAATCAAACGCCGATCGTGTTTTTAACGAGCGAAATAACCACGCTAAATTGGAGCGATCAACCGAGCCAATGAAAAGCGTAGCTTTAGAAACGATTGACGTCATCGCTCGATAATTATCGAAGCGAGTGACACGCTGTCACGGGATGTGTACACGTGAAGAGGTTTAACTCGATGTACTTTTGTTATACCATGTAGCGCTAAATTATTATACTCGATCATATTTTCGTGAATTTTATTACGCGTTCTGTTTTTAACCTAACTTAGGACAATATTGGAAATATATTGATGGAATAATGGACGAAAAGATTATACAACGATTTCCGGATTTTATTGGGCGTTCTATTTTCACCAAACCTACAACGATCTTGGAATTATATTAATGGAATACTGCAGGAATATACCGTTGTTGGATTTATTCTATACTTTATATGACTTATGATTATATCGTTTAGTCCTCCTTGGTTAGATAAATAAACGTTACAACGAATTATTGCGAGTTGGTACGTGTCGGCAAGTCAATAACTTGAATTAATATTAAATTAATAAAACTATCTTAGCCGCCTAACTCTACGTTGTATTACGAATTTATTTGTTCTGACGCAATGTCTGTACGTCGCTATCTATCGTAGGTGAGACTAAGTGAGACTTCTTTCAAAAAACATTTCAGTCTTCTAGACTCTAGATTCGCTATCCCTTTTTGACGATTAAAACGAGAAGTACGTTAATCCTATTAAACGATCGGCGATTGTTGGTTAAACACAATAAATGGGTGTGTTGCATACTCTCGATTTGTTGATTGTTTTTTGAATCGTCAAATTAGCCACTGAGCGTTGTTACGACCAGCATTTTTTAACGACTTTAAAACGATTAGTCTCAATTTGTTGGTAGTTTCCTGACTCTCCAAATTAGCCACCGATTAACGATACGTATTTTATAACGCCGTGTTCCTTGACTCCACCGATTAACGATACTTGTTTTTAAAAGGCTTTAAAACCGGTGTTAAAAAATGTTTAGCGTACTATTCCGAGAGAATCGCCTAAACAACGAGTTCCGATTGATACGCGCGATGTACGAATAAAACCACGGTGCAGCGCGTTGTCAACGGTTGTAAATATTAGCGTACATTTTAGCGTAATAGTTGTAAATATTAGCGACCACCAGCCGTGGTTACTTGACACATCGAGTCAACCGCCGATCGCGTTTTTAACGAGCGAAAGCACGGCCAATTTTAGCGGCGTTAAATTGGAGCGAGACTCGTTGTTAATTTGTTGACTGTTTCTTGACACGCCAAACCAACCACCAATAGTGTTTGTAACGAGCGAAATCACGTTGCAAAGCCTCGTCACAAATATTAGTGGCGTTGAATTGGAGCGAGACTCGTTTAATTGATACGCCGAATCATCGTGTTTTTAACGTCTAGTTGTTAATTTAATGACTGCTTCTTGACACGTCAAAATTTTACGGTCGTAATGCGCGTTGTTTCTCGAGTCGCCAAATCACCCACCGATGAACGGTTTGCGTTTTTAAATACATTAAAACCGGCTAGTCTCAATTTGTTACTTGTTTCTTGAGTCGCCAAATTTTCCATCGGTCGCAAAAGTTAGAGCGAGACTAGATGTTAAAACGATCGTTGTTAAATACTCTCAAAAATTGATGCTGAAAAAATTGTTTGCCATACTGATCATGAGTGAGATCGCTTGATCAACAAGAGAATAATAAACGAGGTAAGTCACGGTGGCACGTGTCGTAAATGAATGGGGCGAGAATCCACGTTAAAATTCATCCACCGGCGCGTTTTTGCATAAAATCGAAAGGGTAAAATTTTAATGTTTGGTTCAACTATTCTCCCGTGAAATGTATGAAAACCTTTAACCGTGGAGAAAGAATTACACGCGTGATGTTGCATTAGGTAAAGACTTATTAACCACTGTTAGAGTGTAGCTTCTTTACTTTGTACATTATTTGTACATGCATCTTTTTATGTTCGTCTATCGAAATTTGTTAACTTTTAATTTTATTTTGTTCGGATTCGTAGCCTTCTTTCATAAAAGTTAAATGTTTGTGTACAGTCGTCGTGACGTCATCGTAATACAAAATTTTGAGTGCTCGATGAACGTTCCGCGTCGATAGACAACATTAGCGGGATCGTGTCGTATTCGTACGTAGCGTCTATAATTGTCGAACGTTTCGTGTATTTAATGAAAACCCGTCATTACTCGCCGTCATTATTTCTTCCAGTACCCAAATGAAAGTCCGTGACTTTTCGCGATGGCTGCAGAAAACGTCCAACCCCATCATCGAGAACCCTATGAAATTATTTCTATAGACGCGCATCAACTAGCAACGTGGGACATCGAGGGTGAATTTTACGATCCTACCAAACCGATATATATACAGATTTTTACTTGCGAAGTTTGCGACGTTGTTCTGCCATACCCTAAAGCGGAACACGATTGCCTCGAAGAAACGGAAACCGATGAAGGTTTCGAAGACAATGAGGATTATATGGACGAATTTGACGCGTGTGTAGATTTTATGATAGATGATCCGCGTTACATTTTTG
>NC_092638.1:45373447-45437759 GCF_039555335.1 Amphiura filiformis | reverse complement strand
TTATGGATGAGAGAAATGGTAACCATGATGAAATTCAAACTATACGCGTGAACCAACAGGACAACTTGGACAATGTATATAAAAGAGAGGTCTAGTCGACGTCGTGTGAAGTTTCCCTCTCACGCTGTAGAGGACCGTGTCTGTAAAGAAAAAAACACACTTTTTTTTACCTCTAACTATACTATAAACATCGACGGTGCGAAGAACTTAAATTATTACTTCCAAACCGTTCAATCGGTCAACTACGTTACCTTCCGGGACCTCCTGAGAGACTCGGACGAGGAGCTCTTGTATTATAAAAAAGGTATTTCGAGGGTCTAGTCATTCAGTTTCGATCAGTAAACCGATAGCGCTTCTTCAACAAACCGAGTTACTATGGGTTCAACGGATCGCCTATCTTTTAGCAAAGGGCGAGAAGAAGAAGATTATCGGACCGAGTGTTTCGAAGACACGGAGAATGAGAGACAGGTCCATCTACTCCGTCAATTTGTACACTACATCATCGGTGAAGAGTTCCAACGCCTGACCGAAGCATCGATGAAAAAACATTGTAACGGTTGTATAAACGATCGTCCGAGTCAGACCCAACATGACTGTTTATATCTTGACGAAGAAGACCCCTTATGGGACGTAGTTTATGAAGAAGCCTTACTCGAGCTGGATCTGAACTACGTTCGTGCTATATGGTTAGAGGTCGCTAATATTCAAAACTTGGACGTCAACCTGGTCGATTTTACGGAAAGTACGACGGTATCCGTGGCAAAATGGAAAGATAAAGGATATCGGAACGGAAGAGAAGGGCTTTTACAAATGATGATATTTCGAAAAATCGCTTATTGCTTATTACAAGATGGGTTCATCTACACGAAAGCTGAGCTGGTCCGTCGGGCTAGGGGAAAGGTGGATAGTTTGAAGCGAGCGGAGTTGGCCAACCGTGCTAGGGACAACCTGGAGAGTTTGAAGCGAGAATAGTGAACTGTAGTGAACGCTTCTGGATCTGAACGTATCTAGCGTTCTTCGTGTTCTCTTTAATATTCTTCAAAATATAGAATTATTAGTATTATTTCTTAAATGTTCCTAATTAAGGTGAAAGATTAAAAAGCAAACACAATTTCTCGTCTTTCTCATTTGCTCAAATCGTTTTTTCGACGTCCCTAAATATTAACGTCCATTCAAAATGGCGGTTTGACCTTTTCAAAATGGCGGATTAACCGGTTGGCCTTTTTAAAATGGCGGTATTTTTTTTGTGGAAATTTTTCTTTATTTTTTTTGTGGGGATTTTTTTTAACGATTAGCCCCCCTCATTCATATTCAAATATGCTAATTAGTCTCACCCCTCATTCATATTCATATATACTAATTAGCCACACCCCTCATTAATATTCATGAGCTCGTGTGACCTTGAAATCGTCCCTACAGTCCCGTATACTACTTACGGTGATGATTGCCCGAAGTATGGCACTGTTACTTTTTGAAAAAGGATTTCCGAACTGGCCACATGTCCCTCACAGATGAACCAAGAAGTGAACGTCCATCACTTAGGGATGATGCGGCCACAGTGAAGAAAGTGGAGTATCTATCATCAAAAGGTTATGCGCTTACCGCCCATCTAGCGCCACCTGTAAAGAAAGTAAACATACTTATGGGACCATGTTTGAACCATAATGTACATAAGAACCAGTGATTACACTGGTAAAATTTCATCGATATAGCTCCTTCATTATTGGGTGATTTCAAAAACCTTTTGATACCTTTCTTGTTCTTGTCAGCCAGTGCATAAGGTATTTTGTAGTTACTAGTATTTGTAATCATGGTAATGTTGTCTTTCTATTTCGCAGACACGCTATCGCCAAACGAATCTACAGCTCCCCAGGTTTATTCAAAGTTTTTTGAGTCGGATAATGTAAGCAACTTTTCACTGAAATTCGACCGGGAATTCGACGATCTCTACGACTTTGCTGATATACCTGCTCCGATTGATCAAACACCAAATAGATTTGAAGGTGTTCAGAGATCACATGTGTGTACTGTCCAATGTTATCATAATGCTAACGTTGTGGAACCATCGGCTTCAAGTAATAAGTCCATTCCATATTCCGAACAAACATCAACAGTTACCATGGCTACTGATGTAGGTCAGAGCTAAAAATGTCAAAACCCGAAAAGTTCAAAAAGTGCAACCCAAATTCTGTTTTCAAAATGCATTTCTATTAGGTTCCTGTATGAAAAATTAATCAATGATTGAGAAAAGGTCATCAAACTTAGTCCTATTAGCTCTGCACCATGCATGCCCTTGGTCACGGTAAGGGCACCCGATCTACTTTCGCCCCCGGGTACCCTGGCCCAATGTTACGCCACTGTTTTCCAGTGAGAAAAAGGTCATCAAACTTAGTCCTATTTCAAAATATTGCTCTAAACCAGCACCAGAGTATTCTTCTAATGAGTCTAATCATAAGTCATGTAAGTATTCAGAAGAATGTATATAGTTTGACCTCTAAATGTGATGCACAGGCCTAAGCGAAAAGGTCAAAGGGTTATATTTTGGGCTCCACATGTGTAAACATCTTAACTTAAATGATCTCGAAAAACTAAGAATAGTTTGCGACAACCATGGTTGTTTCGTTACCTATGTATCATAGAGAAACAGGTCAATTCACATCGAACTCTATGGCCTTTGACCTGTTTTGCGATGTACTCGCGTAACATCATTTGGCCTTAGCTGTGAAAACTATTCTTTGTTTCTGCAATAGAGGTTGTGCATATGACGTATCACCCCGTAAATTGGCGGACTAATAAAATGCATTCAACAAGAGCATGATTGCATCTACCGCGACAGTTCGTCTCAGACAAATAACAAATGCACTACGGTCAAATAGGTTGATGACAACATTTGATTGAATGGACTACACCCGCGCCATGATTACGGGGAAGGAAACCGGTTGAAATCCTTTGCTTGGAGCCAATCGATAAAAGTATGCAGGGCATCTATAGGAACAAGACCATTTGTGATGTGATCAAGCAAAATCAGTCCGGGAGTCGGATATATTGATTTTGAGATATAGCCAAACAAAGGAAGTATTTCCTTTTGTTTCTTATTGTTTTAGAAAATATTAAAACAATCTGGTTGTCCAAATTCAATGGGTATTCTGCAAAATGTAGCTTTGTAAATGCTGTTTACAATCCTATAAGAAAATGAAAATTGATATGTCCCACTTCAAATTGATTTTGCTTGATCACACCACATTTTATTTAAAATCAGCGCATTTCTAGGTTCTGACCCATAAACTTGACACCTGACCGTTTTGCTAATAACTCAAGGACCATACATAACAGATAGGTCAAACTATACTTTTTCTGGAACATTTCCAGAAGAATACATTGGAGTGGGTTTCAACAAGATAAATGTAAACAGTTTGACTTTTAGTACATACTATGTTAAAACAGGGAAGTAATAGAAATGCACTGTGAATACAGAAATTGGCTTGGATACAATTTTTGAGCTTTATTGCTAATTTTCCTATACAGGTAAATCCCAGTATAAACTGAGAGATACCAGCCAGCAAAGCATGGATATCGGGTAGTAATCTCTGTATGAAATCACTTTATATCTGTAGGGGCTTGCTGAGGCCCAGTGATTTCCATTTTGCTTGTACAAACACAATACTATTGATTTCAAACATGATATTTAGAGAGTGATTTCTGTCGAAGGCCTATTCAACATCATTCCCATTCATACTGTGATAAATAAACTTCACGTAAGGGTCATCTGGGCGTTCACCTTCGACCTCTGACCTATGTCCTGCACACAACTATGAGCATAATGCTTTGAAGGATTCTTCATCTGGTGACTGCAATACAAAGGGAATGTAACCACAGATTATAGCAGTACAGCGCACTAACTGGCAAAGTCCCTCCCCTTTTTATGCGATATGAATTCACACATATTCATGAGGGCTGTTCCTTCTATCGCCAGTGTCTTGGTAGGTTTCTATGAATTTTAAAAGTCTTTAAAACGTAGTCAACTTTGTCAATTTGTGACAGGAGTAATGGCCAAAAGAACCTTTTTCTTGAAAATTGTTATTTCTTCCATATATGTGACATGATCAAGTCGGATGTCGCTAATATTGTTTTTGAGATATTGGCAAAAACAGTGTTCAAATTCTTTTGTTTTATATGGTTTTCAGCCATTGATAAATTGCTCATAACTCCGATATCCGATTTTGATGGGGTTTGCATCAAAATGTAGCATTTGTAATCTGCCAGAAAATGCCGTAAAAAACTTCTAATTGAAAATTGCCGACATGTGACTCATTCCCTTTGATCATGTCACATATAGTTTAAAATTAGACACAAGTTTGCTAGTAAACCTCATTGATAAATGGTTTAGCAAGGTTTATCATCCTGGATCTTGATGAATACTCTAATACAGATAAAACTTATTAGAGCTTCGATCAACCATTTCCTCATGCGGAAAATTGCCTGCTATACTAGTGGTTAAGCCGACAGCCGTGTATAATGAATGACAAATTAGACATTTTACATGAAGTGATATATTATCTCTACTTCAGAAATTAGCTACATATAATTTGAATGGGTTTCAAATTTGTCAACATTGCTGTTTTCAAGCCACGCAAAATAAAAATCGCATGTTTGTAAATATATTTAGCCTAAAATAATTTGTTTCGCCTATGCTTTGTACATATTGCTAGAACTTCTTAATTTTGCAATGGCACACATAATTCGTTATGAATTCGGCAGACGGCCGAATCCGGATTCGGCTTTTGGTAAATTCATTTTACGCATGCATTACTTTGTAATTAGAGAACAAGGGATCAAAGCTGTACATAATAGAGGCAGCATATCAATTTTAACGGAGATAAGATGTCTTTATGAAGGGGAATATATAATTGGTGTCATTTGAAATAAATACCTTGAGCCTTGAGTTGTATGTTTCATGCTTATTTGATATTACACATTCTTCAACCTTTTTTTTAACGGGCCAATCTCTAATATTGTTCATTTTGGTGTAAAAATACATCATACAAATTTTCGTGAAATTCAGATAAAATTTAGAGGGTGCGCCCGGGCTTTGAAGTTTTGTGTGTGAATTCAATAGGGTTTTGTGCAAAATATTTCCCCAACAGATTTTTCACACAAAGACTCAACTTATGGTGATTAATTTCTCAGGTTACTGGCTCACATTTTACTTCACTTCATGCAATGATTATAATTACACAAAGTAGCTTTGCTACAGCTCAAATATGTATTTGAAGCATTTACAATCTGGCATGGTATAAACTGTTAAATTTTGCATATATGGTGTACAATCTATTTTACATCGTCGTTTTTTACATAACGTGTGAATATTTTGTCTGTGTGAACCAGTTTTCACCCGGATGTGGCGGGGACGTCAGTGCGCATTTCATTGGCTTTAAATCGCTAGCGTTCACTCAAAGCGCTAGCATACACATGCACTCGCTTAAAAACGCGGCATATATAGATGCTTGTGCAAAACAGATGCCTCAACGCGGTAACGTCACTGTCACATCAGGGTTAAAAATGGCATAGTATACAAATATTGACTGCTATGAGGGGCATGGTTAAAATTATAGGCCCCTACCATTTCTCACCAACATCCTAAAAGCAATGTAGTTTGTTTTTTCTTGCCAGTCATTTTTTTTTAATATTGTTCCAAATCCAGTCAAGTGCAATTATAATGTGTTCTTATTTATTTGTATGTTTTTTAATGTTTGAGTGTTTTACTTATAAATGTATGTATTTTTCATAATGCTATTTTTAATGTAAATGTCATGCAATTCAGCCGTTGGCTGCTATGTAATTTCTAATAAAAATATACAATATACAATATATCTCAAAACCATGACTATGCCCCGAGGCGTAGCCGAGGGGCATAGTCATGGTTTTGAGATCACCGCGGGCCTATAATTTTAACCACGCCCCGAATAAAAAGCAGTTAATATTTGTTTTATATACCAAATCTTAAGATTCTTGTCATCTGTTTGGTTAAAAGCATCGATTTTGGGAAGAGAAATTAATGATTTCAATGCGAACGGCACACAGATTACAATATGCGATTTCTGCGTAATTATAGCGCGTGAAAACATTAACGCGTGCGTAATATCATTTTACGCTGGGAAAACGCGCAGTTTGTCGTGACGCACGTGACCGGTCCATAGTTCATTTCCATGGACCGGTCCATAGTTTATTTTGCGGGCATAGTTAATTCAATGACTGCACTTTCAACCAATCAGGTGACAGGAATCTATATATGAGGTATATAATGTTATTTATTATTTACTTATTTAATCTTTCTTTAGGCAAGGTAGCCCCTTCGATGTTACTACACTGATTTCCAAGGAGGCCCTGGAGCCAAAAGCACAAGCTTCTTAAACAGAGATTAAAAACAATTTAAAATGATAAAATTACATACAAGTACATAGTTTATATTAACTATTTTACAATTATAAAATTACATAATACAAATACACAGATGTTGCTATAATGTAGATGGAATAAACAAATTCATGAAGCAAGAATCCTATGCTTAAATTGACAAAGACTCATGGATTCATAATTACATTTAATATCAGCAGAAAGACTGTTCCAAATGTTGGCAGCACGTGAAGTAAAAGTCCTTTTCCCTGCATTGATATTCCATGACACTTCATGGAGATTAATGTTGGTTTGACTCCTGGTACTTTTAGAATGCATGCTGTACATGGAATTGAATTGAGATGATATGTAACTAGGAGCCATACCTTTAAGGCATTTGATTATTAGCACCAACATTTGGTTAGACCATCTTTCATTTAGTTTGTTCCATTCTAAGATACTCATCATATCATTAACATGCGCGTATTTTGGTGGGGGCTTTGGGGGCGCCAGCCCCGGGGTCAAAGTAGGGGGCGGCAAAAACGAAGGGGCGGCGGAAGAAGAAGGGGCGGCAAAAAGAGGGGCGGAAAAAAGAAGGGGGCGGCAAAACGAATTAGCAAAGATAAAAGGGCGCAAAAAATTGAAAAGCCTAAAAAAATTTCAAAAAAGGTTGCTTTTAGGGCGCTAAAATCCTTTTTTTTTTTTTTTTTTTTTTGCTCTTCACTTTTTCAAACGACCGTGAAAAAAATTGGGTCAACCTTTTCAGGCTGTTAATGAAGGGGCGGCAAAATTGTTTCTTCTTCAGCCCCCCGGGGTTGGGGCGGCCACGGTACGCCACTGATTAACAGGTGTTCTAATACCAGCAGATAAGATAATGCGAGCTAATCTGTTATGCAGAATTTGAAGAGAGTTTGAAAGCTCAGTACCCCAATTAGACCAAACAGAGCTACAGTAATCAAAGTTTGGCATGACAAGTGCATTAGCAAGCATGATGAGAGTATCTCTTGGAACATAATATTTTTAAATATACGTCTAATAATACCACGTTTGGAAATACATGAAGACATGAAGACATTTTGTTAATGATTTGACCAAGTATTCATCTACACGCTCAATGTTTATCATTATTATAATATCGTCGGACGCATCACATACTGGTCTATCTCGAAAAACACGCATTTCGAGAAAATCGCAATTGAAAATCTTCGTATTAAGTTAACCTTTCTATAATTTAATTAGACTATGGATTTTAATGAAAGTGGTTTTAAATTAAAGCATATACTTAACAAATTTATTTAAGTGGAATTTTGAATTATATTTATGTATGCAGTATTGCTTAAAACTACACCAAAGTTGTAGTTCTGTATGTGAAATAGTTAATTTCCCGATATCGTATTTAAAATTCGTTTCATACTGGTCTATCTTGGGGGCTATCTCGATTTCGCGAACAATGATGTGACTTGAGACGCATCACATACTGGTCTATCTCGAGATAGACCAGTATGTAATTAACTTTCAATACGATATCGGGAAATTAACGATTTCACATACAGAACTACAACTTTGGTGTAGTTTTAAGCAATACTGCATACATAAATATAATTCAAAATTCCACTTAAATAAATCTGCTAAGTATATGCTTTAATTTAAAACCACTTTCATGAAAATCCGTAGTCTAATTAAATTATAGAAAGGTAAACTTAATACGAAGATTTTCAATTGCGATTTTCTAGAAATGCGTGTTTTTGCGAGATGTGAAAATACGTATTTTGAAAAAATCATAGATAGTTTAAATTAAACATTTTATAACTAATTATCTAGGAAAAATTGAGGTCTGTAATTTGTTGTATTTGAAGAGCTCCGTAAAAAAGAACTATATACCAATTTTCTCAAAAAAGTCAAAAAATTCAAGATAGACCAGTATGTGATGCACCCGACGATATATGTGAACATTTTTGAACTTTCCAATATATGACGAGTACCAAAGACCATAAACTTAGTGTTCTTAACATTTAAAGTAAGATTGTTACTCTTGAACCAATCAGCAATATGATCAAAGTTTGTCTGTAGTTCAGATTGAAGAGTAGAAGGGTCATTAGCAGTACAAAGAAGTGTGGTATCATCAGCATACATAGTACATTTACAATTAACAGTATCAGGTAAGCTATTTACAAAAATGATAAACAGAAGCGGACCAAGTATTGATCCTTGAGGAATTCCGATATTGATGTTTTTAAAGTTAGTCAGTGTGGAATTAATATTTACAGCTTGAGCTCTATTATTAAGATAAGACTTAAACCACTCTAATACATTACCTCGAACACCATAACAATACAATTTCTCTGTCAAGAGAGAATGGTTTACACAGTCAAATGCCTTTTTAAGGTCCAGAAAGATTGCTCCAGTAGCACGTCCACTATCCATATTATTCAATATATAATCTTCAACATCTATAAGAGTAGTTGTAGTAGAATGATTTGTACAAAAACCAGACTGATTATCGGAGAGAATACCAGAGATTGTAAAGTATGAATAAAGTTGATTGTGAACAGCTCTTTCAATAGTTTTTGAGATAAGAGGTAAAACAGAAATAGGTCTATAGTTTCCAACATCTAATTTGTCTCCAGCTTTAAAGATTGGAGTGACTTGATTGGATAAACATCCATTGTACACACAAGGAACATTGACCAATAACGTTGGGTGAAATTCACTATCCATGATTGAAATGCATCAAGAACCTCTCAGTACTGTTTCATCAAACAAGAGGGTAGACACGATTCAAATGATCTTTCAAATGATATTTACCTTGTTTTGGCGTATAAGTTTGGCTTTTGATGGATATTGCTTTCAAGACCACCTATTTGGAAGATAATTTTACTCGGGCTCTGTTAGTTTTGGGCATAGTTTTGAGATATGGAGTGTCAAAGCTCATACTGTCAAAATCTATAAAATACTACGCCATTCTTCAAAATAGTATCAAATTGTTCATAAAGACAGCGCAGTGATATAGTGCGCCACGCACAGACACAACGCCTAGACAATGTTCCACAAGCCTCAGCACACTTTACGGGTTGTTGCCGACCACTACGGTCCACATCATTCCATAAACCATTTAACAACAAACAATTCAGGGACTTTGCTGCTACAAGAGCGCACACCTTAGACATTCCACAAATAGCCATCGCAACCAGAATCAGGTCCCCGAGTTTCGTATGGGTTACAACGAGACAATTAGCAGTAAGTTCCGTGTCCAGGGGAATTTCAAGCAAACTTAGCGTACTAGGTACCACCAGGGTTCTAACCCGCAACCTCTCGCACCACAGTCGAACACCTTATCGATTGAGCTAACTCATAGAAAATCAATAGTTTGTTTTGTGTAGGATGTTCCTTGTATCAGTAAGTATTGAGTAATATCGAAATGATTAATTCGAATTAAACAATTCGTGAAGTAGCCTTGGGCGCCGCCATTACCCATTTTAAGAGACCATCAAGTGACAGTTGATGGACGATACATAGAAAAGATTAAGGATTTTTTTTTTTTTTGGGGTGTGTGGGTGTGTGTGTGGGCGTGTGTGTGTGTGTGGTTCATGTTGTTGTTTAATAGTTTATGGAGTGATATGGCCAGTAGTGGTCAGCGACAATACTGTTGTGACATGATGCTTACATCAACGTCAAGGGAGCAGTCCTAGCTTTCAGAACTTGTGTAACGAAAGAAGCTGGAAGTGAACTTTTACCCAATTAATGCAGGCTATAATGGATAATGGATAATTGTCAAAAACGAAACGAAAAGAGGTTTTGAAAGACCTATAACTTCTTCAGTAGATAAGATACAATGTTTTTGAGGCCAGATTCTGTTTTTCTGGGTAAAAGTCACCCCAGTACTTTTCAGTATAATATCTTTTTTGCAAAGTCAAAATATGAATGTCCCAAAACGCTACAAATTCAACGACGCGACTCGAGAGAGCAAAAAGTGGGGATCTGGGCCAAATTTTGACAAGCCATATCTCCCAAACCGCTTGGATTTGAGCATTCATTTTTTCTATGTGTTCATTATGCTCATAGAACTCTGCTAGAAATGATTTTCAGCAAAATTTGAGGGGATGACCACTGACCAACCAACCCTTTTTGTTGGTGTGGCTGGAATGACTCATATGTGAGTAGGCAAACCTAACTGATGTTTTTAAAGCAAAGTCATCAAGACCCCAAGCCACTATTTCTCAGAAATGTTGTCCAAGAACATATTTTCAACATACCTGAAGTTGATGGTGGGGCAAAATGTCTGACATTGGTTTTCAGGGGGGTCAAAATGTACAAAAATGTACTATTGGAGTTATGGGTAATATCTCAGCTAAAATTATTCTAATTAACTCAATATTAGATAAGAGTAATGTCCTGCCAAAGGGTTCCGACTGGGAAAAAAATAGACAACATTTTTTTTTTACTTTTGGAGTTATGACCCCCCGAAGTTGGTCCTGGATGGACAAAGTTGCATTTTGAGGGCCCTATATCTTCTAAAGTAAAGGAGTTATAAGTTTTCTGATGTCAGATTTGAACTCTACACAATTAAGTACCCCAGGATACATACTTTTCCAAGTTGTAGGGGGTTCCCTTTATACATTTATGGAGCTCTAAACATCGACTTTTGCGTTGCGACACATTTTTTACGCTGATCCCCCTAAATTTCAAATGGATGTCACGGGAAAACGAAATAGCGTATGAAGCTCAAATTTTCAGGATTTTACTTTCTCATCAATATCTATCACCACACAGAAAAAGAAAAAAATTGAAGAGGTGCTGCGGTGCACATCCCAAAAGTTGACATGGAATGGCTCAGCCATGAGTCAAAAAATAGTGATTGGTATGGGTTACAACTTACAGGCTACTGGACGCCTTTCAGTGTTATGACTGAAAAAAGAATGTGCATGGTTTATACATAAACAAAGGATAAACCAATTACATGTATATAAAATACTCTACAACTTAACTTACGTCTATAGTTTTACTCTACACAACCTAAATGCCTTGCCCTATATGTTGGTTTTTTTTTGGGGGGGGGGGAGTTACATCCCGCCCACAAGGGTTAATTAGCACAATAATATTACATTTTTAATCATATGATAATAATCAACATAAGGCTTGAGTAATCACACTGTATAAAACCATTATAAGTCGAACTTTGACCATTTTTAAGCATCGCCTCGTAATTTTAAACTTTTGATCACATGCGATTAAAAATAATTCTAGTGCAATGTATAATAAAGTACTGCTATATTTAGAGTCACGCGGTAGCGTGACCAGCAAGTTAAAATAAACGATATATAAAGAAGTCTAAGATCTGCAAGGCTATATTTACACGCAACATTAAAATACATGAGTTCTATTGTTGCATGATATTATATCAGAAACTTGCTAAATGTCATTTACTGTCCCAACTTTAATAAATTAAACACTTATTAATTTAAAAAGTGACACCAATCCTACAGTCATTCATCATTGTTTGATAATAAACAAACATTCTTGGTTCATTTCACCCGGTATTCCATAGCTATAATTATTGGAAAAAAGTACCGATATCCGGAATTTTTTAAGAATGCTACAGCCCTAGCTGCGATTCACTTTCGCACTACTTTTTAATTTAACTTTCAAATATACCCAAGCATTTGCTGCGATACCATACATACAAGTTCTGATCCTCATTGGCCACAAAAATTAAGTTTTTCGCAATTCTTTTATTCTTTCCTGAATAGAGTATCCGTTCATATTTTCTAAAATACTGCACTTTCACACACTGATTTATCGTAATCCCCCTTGGTGCAGCAGTTGTAGTGATGGAATTCTAATTAATTTCGGATATTTTTTTCTATGTCATCTTGGTCATCTTAGATAACCCCCTTGGGGCCAGTTCATATTTTTGGGAACATTCTGATTATGTTTAGGGGTCATCTCAGGAACCTAAAAAGTTGGTTTGGTTTAGTTATGGGGGTGCAAAGGAGGTTCTTCTAGCTCCCCTATTATAAAATAAACCCCGAAAATTATTGACAAGTGAATCGTTTCAGACTTACATCATTACTCGTCGATGGTCGACAGACGTTCCAATAAACCGGTCAATTCTACAGAATAGATCTCCATGGCTAACCATGGCTAACTATGGAAACATGTTAAAGGACATCAAGAACATTTTCTAAGTTATTTATTTTAAGCTCTTTCGAGTATCGACGAGTAATGGCATTACTCGTCGATGGTGATAGACGTCCCAATAAAACGGACTTAATCACCGGTCAGTTCTACAGAATAGATCTCCATGGCTAACCATGGCTAACTATGGAAACATGTTAAAGGACATCAAAAAAAAGTTATTTATTTTGAGCTCTTTCGAGTATCGACGAGTAATGTGCGGGAATTTATATTCGGGAGATTCAAACATTCTACTCCAGTACAGGTCAGAGCCTATCAAAGCGTTATTCTTGGGGAGTAAAAAAGACAATAATCCCACTTTTGTTAATGTAAATCAATGTTTTCCTCTTAGCTAACTCATCTGTGAAAAGGTTTTACACATGAAAGAAGCATTATTAATTTAAGCACAAATTTTACACATGAAAGAAGCATGATTTATTTAAGTACAAATACGTAAAATATGGACAGAATTGTAATCAAATTGTTTGATTTCAGTCGAAATTGCAAATCTCTTTCATGAATGCCTTTTGTATTATAGCTAATCTTTTCATCAATGCAAGTGCCAAGAACAGTCAGTCAATATGTTTGAGCATGTTGAGGGTTTACAATCAAATGAGAATTCTTTCAAACCGATGAGAATCGGCCAAAAACTATGAGAACTGAAACTTTCTCATTTCTATGAAACTTTCTCATCCAAATGAATGAGAAGTAGTAATTAAGAATTTGTCACCTTGTTTTAAGGGGTGTTCAGAAATACTTTTGTGGGGGAGGGGGGCTGGAAAAAATTGTCGCGTGGAAAAAAAGTTCAACCCCCCCTCTTCGTGAACCCAAAACTTGTTTGACCCCCCCCTCTTAATGGACCAAAATCTTTTTGACCCCCTCATATTAGGTGCAAAATATGTTGACTCCCCCCTCATTATAATGTACTATTCTTCATCAAAGGACAGAGAAAACATATAAAACTTGTATTCATGTGCAGTGAAATTGTACCCATGTCATTGATATAAAAGGCGTGGAATTATGGAAATGTTTTGCCATTTTGTAAAGCAGCTCATAAGCATGTTTTATTTGTGCAACTATATTCAATTATATTCAATAAAAGAATATTTAAGCCCCAAATGAAGATGTATATTGCTATTTGAAGGACCAATGTGCGCGAAGCGCAAAATTGTGCAATTTTACCATAATTATTTGAGCCCAAAACACTCGAAGCTTTTTGTGCTAAATACAAAGCTGCACAGGGCAATTATTGCTTCATTTTTCTTCTATTTGGATTATTAGGGGATGTCCCCCATGGAAATATAGGAGAGAACATGAACGCCCATTCTATAAAAATACAGTGATAATAATCTGTACTACATGAAACATTGTTGTAAAATGTGAACGAAGAACAAAGACATTGTAGCTTTTTAGTTATTTAAAGAGCAGACCAGAAGGAACTGACACAGCTCAAAATTAAGTTATAAATAAGACAATTTTACCATACATATCTCTGACAGTAAAGTATTGAACGATTTGTCAAAATTCATCGTTCTAGCGGCGCGCAAAAAAAATTTACACCCCCTCCCTTCTATATGCCAAAAACATTTTAACCCCCTGTTCACACACCCAAACTTTTTAACCCCTCCCTATTCAGAACTCCAAAAATTTTATGACTCCCCCTACATATTTTAAAGCCCCCCCCCCCACACACACCAAGGTATTTCTGAACACTCCCTAAATGAGAACATTTAACACGATGTGAACGGTTGTTAAATAAGTTAATTACCATTTCTCATTCTTGGATGAGAAAGTTTCATATCTCATAGTTTTAGTTAATTCTCATCGGTTTGAAAGAATTCTAATTTTATTTGCCACAATTGTAAACCCCCAATCATCTGTTCTTGAAACTTGAAACTTATCAATTCTCATCGTTTTGTCCTCTCATCGCTTTGAAGGAATTCTCATTATAAATATCTACTAGTGAATACACATTGTAAAAGGCAAAATCCCCGTACGAAAATATCCGCCCATCTTACTTTAACATGGATGTATTACCTCCTGCGACACTGATTTGTATATATTTCCCGCCATTTCCTGTACAGCTGAAAACACGTTGTCCTTAATCCCCGATGGTAAGAGTGCTTTGTAGAAATCTTTGACGTGTGTGAGGAAATCAAGAACTAGGGAGGCTTCCTCTGAGACGTCCTTGTCAAGAAATCCACTAATATCTGCAATATCGTCACGGCTGTATAGGGCAAAGGGGATGCCTCGAGCTTCGAAGTAGTCAAGAACATATCGAGAAGACTTTATCATATATTTGCTGTATTTAGAAGGCATCCAAGGGTTAACGCGACCAATGACACTCTTTTCTGAAAAATATATGAATAATTATATATATACAGTCTCAAAAAAAAATT
This sequence comes from Amphiura filiformis, assembly GCF_039555335.1. Lineage (NCBI taxonomy): Eukaryota > Metazoa > Echinodermata > Ophiuroidea > Amphilepidida > Amphiuridae > Amphiura > Amphiura filiformis. Next base: position 45,422,793 of record NC_092638.1, on the reverse strand, counting down.
GTGCAAGTGGAAAGCGCTATCTTTGGCAATTAAAAAATACTGTTGTGACATGATGCTTACATCAATGTCAAGGGAGCAGATACTGTTTGTTTCATTCATTTTGGTTTTGGCAATCCAGAGATCTGCTTCACTAAACACACATGTATGAAACCCCTTTTGGGCCACCTTTTAGAAAATTGAATACAATGTTATCATGGTTATGTAGTAGGTAATACAGTACAGTTAATAAAAGAACATTTATTTGTAGGATATAGATTATGTAACAATTGCTCAGTAATATTTCAAACGTTTGCGATATGCAATATTTCGTTGACATGGATTTTAATTTTACAACAGAATGTGCAATATTTGTTTGCCTTTTGACATGCCTTGAGTGACAAAGAGAACAGTATTTACATGATAAAATCATTAACATGTACATGTATTTAATTTTAGGGGGATGTCATTTTCTTCAGAAGGGGTCGGTCATGAATATGTCGGGGACCGGAGTAAAATCTCAGGTCTACATTTTATATGACCACCCCCACCCTTCCACCTACACAGACAAATTATTCATTGCTGGAACTACGGCGCGAAGCGCGCAAAAACTTTAATGCGAAGAAAGTGTGCGGAGCGTGTTAAAATTTAGATCGTAAGTGTAAAGAAGTCGCGCGGAGCAAAATTATATAACTAAACATTGTGCGTACATTTTGATCAGAAGGTAAAAGAATGCGCGCGCATTTTGGGTCACCATCCCTTAATAGTTATATAACCCACACCCCTTAATTTTGGTGTAAAAATTATAACCTCTCTATTTTTGGTCTAAAAATTCTACGAACCCCCCCCAGTATATTTATGACCCACCCCACTCTGAAGAAAATGACAGCCTCCTTACCATGCTTACAGCAGAATGTGAAATATTTATTTATCTTCAATCTATTTCAAGTGGCAAAAGAGAATCATTATGCATTTATCGTGATAAAATAGTAAAAACAGTAAAAACAAGTTAGTATTGTTGTGCAATCAATGCATTCTTTTGATTTAACGTAGGAACTCTCGATAAACTTGATGCTATCATTTATTTACATGTACAGCACTATTCCTTGGTAAAAGTGGCACAATTGTGATTTTCCTTCTTCGTTGTTAACTAATCATATCTCGAGATTACCACTGAGACTTTGCTACTGGCGTAGATGTAAGCATCCCCAGCAAACACAAAACGTTTTCGACATCATTCACAAAAGGTTATAAAAGGTGGTCAGAAAACGTTTACATGACGGGTTATATAAAGGGTACATTAATGGTATAAAACGTTTTCATAACATTAAATAACATTTGTTGGTAATTTACTGCACAGCAAACACAAATGTTTTACAGAAAACATTTAAATGTTGGGTTATATAAAGGGTATAAAAACGTTTTAATAACATTCCAAAAACATTTTTTTAAACTTGGTACAAATCATTCTAAACAGAATGTTATTTTGGGGTTGAAGAAATTATTTTGCAACAAATGTTTGCCCAAAATATTTACAATAACGTTTTTAAAATGTTTTCACGACCTTTATATAACCCGACATTTAAATGTTATTAAAACGTTTTGTAAAAATCATTTTAAGAACATTTCTGTGTTTGCTGAGTGCAAATATTTGTCCAAAAATGTTTGCAAAAATAGTTTACAATGACATTTCGAAAACATTTTAAAAATATTGTTGTAGTGTGTTTTCATACAAAACGTTTTAAACGATTTCATGACCTTTATATAACCCGACATTTCAATGTTATTAAAACGTTTTTACCTAAAACAAACCCCAAAATATGTGACCCGGCAGCACAAATGAGCCGTAAATTCCCTACATTGTATTCTGAGTTACGGTGTAAAATGTGTACGAAGGTCAAATTCATCGGTAACTTAAGCTGGCCCGACATCCGTCTTATTTTGATAGTCAAAAACTAATCAATAATCCTATTGTTGAAGTGGATAATAAGCTTCTACCTTAGATAGCTATAGAACTTTTAATAGCTCTGGTCTTTGTTTGCTTTTGCTAAATCCTGTTCAAGTGGTGGGTTACCAGGCATTGTATTTTGTACAGGTATGCATAACCAACAATTAACAATGCGAGAACTTTCTTAAACCTCGTTGACTTGGGGATGATTTGAAATGACCTCCCATTATGACTGTTTGATATTTATTGCCAGCAATGTGGAAAAAGAGACACATGTAAAACTGTAAAAAGCTATAATTTTGTTGAAGGAGCAAAGTTTAACAAACCATAACCCCGCTTCTGGATATCGTTTGAAGTCAAATGATATACCATTTTAAGTTTATGATGTTTATTTTTAAACACGAAATAAAACAAAATTGACCGGGGAGGAATTTACGGCTCATTCGCCGTGGACGGTCACATATAACTTATTTAAAACATTTGTGTTTGCTGGGATGTCAAAACAGTATTTTTAATTGCCAAGGAGGGCGCTTTTTACATGCACATTTTTTAGACAGGCTGTACATTAGTTTCAGCATTTATGTAGATCTACCTGTCTATAGTTACTTACCCGTTGAAACTGTATATAATACATAGGCGTACCCTCTTTCCAATTCCATTTCGGATGTAATTGTTATAATTCTGATAAACACAGGAATTACACAAGATGTCATGAAATCATACATAAGCCAAACATATCTTCAATACCGATGATAGATTCTGTAAGAATCGACAAATTAAATCATAAACTTTTGCTGCAGATAATTCATAATAGGTTTACCTGACGTTAACAGAAGTAAAAGAATTCCACTTTCTTCGAGTTGGTCGTACAGAAATCCAAGCTTCTCCTCTGGATTAGTCATGTAATACATGCTGTGAATAGCGCTGATAAAGTGATACTTTGCATCTGTTCCCGACTCTTTCACACCCTCCATATATTCGTCCAATGTTTGCTCTCTCCAGTCGTATATCACTTCCTTCCAATCAGCTTGTTGTGTGTTCTTCTGATGCTGTTCTGCTAAGCGTTTGATTGGTTCAAGCAAGCATTGGTGAATATTTGCAAAATGAGCTTTGAAGTGAGAAAGAAAGTAATCTTCAGTTCTCCCTGTTAAGAAAGTTCATAATATAAAGGTCATGAGCCATTAGGTTAAATACCACTAATTAAGTATTACACGGGTTTCAATGAGAATATGGCTAATTTCTGGTGGAATTTTTTTATATTCAGTGACTCTCACAGTTAAATGCCACTAATATCAGGTGAAACTATATGATATTAGATGCCAAATGATCAAAAACTCAACATAGGTTGACCTGAGACTTTTCTTGTTTTAACGCACTGAACCGTAAACACCTTAAAATGGCAGTGCGGCCTCGAAGCTGAAAGTCACAATATGGTAGGGCAAATATTTACCAAAAAGCGAAGCCGTGCGTATGAATTTTGATACTATTGCAACAAAAATGTCATATAATGAGAGAAAATATAACATTTTGAAGCATCAAACCCTAAAACGTACTTTTTTGGGCTATATAACTTGATCAATTTCAGCGATTTTAATGCAGTCTTTTCAGATAAATAAGCAAATAGTTACTCGTCGTATTTCCATGTATCGCCCAGGCCTACACTGCAAAATTCGGTGACATGTGACGCGTTTAGAAACTGAACACAGTGTTTAGCTGAGAAACTAACACATAAATAAAGATTGATATGCTAAACATAGTGTTTAAAATAGGTAACGTGTGACGCGTTTAGAAACTGCACATGTGACCGAGAATGTGACGTGTTTAGAAACTGAACACAGTGTTTAGTTGGGAAACTTGCTGTGTTTAGCTTGGCGACAGGTTGTTTATAGCTAAAAGACATGTGTTTCGTACGTACATCACCGGGAAAAATCTACCTTGAAGTCACATCTTTCAGAGGGTAGTTGTTCCGTTTGTAGCTCATAGGTGAATAACTACTTTGCTAGTGATTGCTACTAGGTGAATTGCTGCTAAGGTAACTGTAAATAAACATGTTCTGCATCACAAGACTTTTATCATCAATAAGCTTATATAGAACAGCCTGATGAATTTTGCAACCTTGTCTTGATAGCCTGGGCTACGCGAACTTTGGTTAGGAAAACAGAAGCAGCCGTCATTATCTATAAGCGAAACTTGGCTTGAAGATTATGTGACTGATAGTGAAATAATGATAGACGGCTACTGTGTTATAAGAAAGGACAGAATTAGAGAAGGGGGTAGGGTTTGCACTTTGATCAGAAATGACATTGCGTTTGGGAATAGAGATGACTTGACCGATGATAGTTCAGAACCCAATGGTGTAAGCTTTTATTACCAAAACCCAAACCAATTGTGATAGGCACTGTTTACCCTGAACAGAATGATTTCTTAGAACATTTTTTTAATGTAACTGATTTAACTTATTTCATTTACCCTTGCAAAATGGGAAATTGATTTTGCTTGAAATTATGACTATTCTGATATTTTCATGAGCATGTTTGTGAATATTTGAATATATGAATACAAAAGCCCATACTTAAACAAAATTGAGTTAAGCATGGGAAAGTGTTCCTTTACATAGGCCTGTCATATGTATGAAAGAACAACTCAAATTCATCCTCTGTGTCTATTAAGCATGCGAAAAATAGCATGTATGAAAGAATCACCCAATTCCATGATTTGAGTCTTGTAACACATTGATTAAAATCCAGTATGTATAAAAGTCCACTTGTAACACATTCATTGCTAGAGAGTGACTTTTGAAAAAAAAAATGGGTTTAATAAAGGAAAGTGTGTGGTTTATATTACATGGCAGAATGCTTATCAACATTATACATACCTGTGCGCTTTATTTTGTATTATCTTACTAGTGGTAATCTCATTCTAACATTGTTGTCTTTGTATATGATTCAAATAACCACCTAAGTCCAAAATTTAAAATGAACCCCACGAAGTCCCTGAAATGCTAATCGTCATACCTAATACAGGTTAATCCACTCATTTGCACGTAAAACTTACCATATTGACCAGGTAAATCAAACTGAAGGAATTAAAATGATACACAGGTGTTTCTCTCAAAATCACTTCCCATGGACTTAGGTGGCTTTTGTATTCATGTATTCATTTATTTATGCATGTTAAATAGCATATTTATGTCAGATAAATTGTAAGGATGCACCGTGTAATGGCATAGTGTTCCTTATTTAATGACATTCATATTTGATGCATTGTAACTATTTGTTTACCACTGTTTTATGGTAAAAATTCTATAAAAATGTGGTCAAACATGGAAATGGTTGAAGAAAGTAATGTGTTTTCTGAAATTTGGTTAATTAATAAAATGACACAGAAAATGTAATTTTTTTGTATGTTTGTATACAACAATTGTAGCACTAGGCAGTGCATCAGTGACATTATCATATTTTACGAAAAATTGTGTAGGAATGAGAAACTATCATGTTTTCGTTGAAATCACATTAAACATATCACAAGCTTAGGTATGTGATTGAAAATGCTAAACACTTCTTGGCTAAACACATTATCCTAAACATGCCATGTGTTGATTGTGTTCAGTTTGAATAGTCAACACCATGATTGTTTAGAAACTAAACACTATAAGTCCAGGTCAACTAAACATTATATTGTTTAGTTTCTAAACATGGTATTGATTGATGTAAAAACTAAACGTGTCACAGTGTCTATTAAGTGTTACAGGTAATTAAACATGCCACAGTGTTTAGTTTCTAAATACTGTGACATGTTTAGTTTCTACAGCAGTCACCACCATGTTTAGAAACTAAACACTATAGTGTTTAGTTGAGCTGGACACTATAGTGTTTAGTTTCTAAACACGGTGTTGACTGTAATAGAAACTTAACACTGTGACATAAAATAAATACTGTGACACGTTTCATAAGTGTTACAAAAAGGTGTTTAGAATCTAAACACTTGGATTTTGCAGTGTATTAGTGGTATGTAACCATTATGGTAAAATGGAATCGTTCTTACTAAAGCTTAAAATAATAATAACATTGACTGTTGAATTCGTCACCAATGGTGATGAGTTGTATTTCATACTCATATGATTGAAACTAGACCATATTTCTAAATGGATGAACACCAACAAATTAACACTTAATGCCTCTAAAACAAAGGTTATGACTTTTGGAACACACCAAAGAACTAGAAAAATGGGTGACTTGGAAATAAAATCAATAATGAAACTCTTGAGAATGTGAATGAATTTAAATATCTTGGTATGTGGTTTGACCCGCAACTTAAATGGGATAAGCATATTGAAAAAATGGCTGGCAAAATATCACAAAAACTTGGTGTTTTAAAAAGGTTAAGTTGGTATATTGATCAATACACTCGTAATATTTTATGTAATGCTGTCATCTTGCCTCACATCGACTACTGTTGTACAATTTGGTCAACTGCCGCAAGTAAATATATTAATCAGATTCAAGTCTTACAGAACAGAGCAGCCAGACTGACTCTTGGGTGTAAAGTTAGGGATTTACATGTGAAGGATTTGTACAAACAACTCAATTGGATGAAGGTAAATCAGCGGGCTGATTATTTTAGAATTATTCTTATGTATAAGTGTATTAATAATGTGGCTCCTGAGTACCTAAGGGACAACATTCATTCACAAATAAACATTCACTCATACAACACTAGATTTGTTGCAAATAAAAATGTTTTTCATTCTTCTGTTCATACTGAAACTGGTAAACGTTCCTTCAGGTACTCTGGAACAACAGCATGGAATAACCTCCCTGACAATTTAAAACAAATAAGCAATATCATTAACTTTAAAAAGTCGCTCAAGGAGCACATTTTACAAACCTAACTAGTCTATCCTGTTTATAGTCTCATGTGTTTTAATCTTTTAAATATTTTATGGTATTACTCTGTATATATTATGTAGTTTGTAATTTTATAATATATATTTGTTTTATATCTTGTATTATTGGTGCAATGACTTTCTAAGTGTATTTTACATTTATTTCCTTGTAAATCATTTGTTTATGTTTTATTGTATCGAGGGCCCCTGTGGAAAGCAGTGCTTGCACTGATCAGGGTTTACCCTCGTTAAAGATGTCATTAAATAAAATAAAAAAATGAAAAAAATAAAAATTAAATAAAAACTTGCAGTGCATTATGCGCCGTTCTATACGCCGTAGAAGTGACGTAGTCAATCGGATTAACTACCATAGCAATAGATGAATACAATTTTGACTATAGACGAATCCAACGAGCCAAGTCATGGTCAGGATTTGGTCGGACATCTTTGGGTAGCCGCTAGCACCAACCTGGTGTTTTGAGCGTCCAATTGTGCAAATAAAAGCCGCCTAACACCTACAGAACATGCAAGGACGAGGAGGGTTAATAGAATAATATATATAATAGAGATAATTCCACAGGTAATCCCATCGCCCTTTTGTTCGCAAGTACATCAATGCATAGATACCGCGTGTTGTTAAACCGATTATTATGTATTAAGGTGTAAAACGGGTGGTGGAATGCAGTTTAAAATTTCCGCCAAGGCCGAATCATTTCACATTTTGAGTGCATTGAATCCGACGGCTACCCAACTAAAGGCTGCTAGTCAGGTGTAGGAATGCGTGAATTTAGATTCGTCTATAGAGGAATCCAAATTCACGCATTCCTACACCTGACTAGCAGCCTTTAGTTGGGTAGCCGCTGGCTAAATGCACCCAAAATGTGAAATGATTCGGCCTTGGCGAAAATTTTAAACTGCATTCCATCACCCGTTTTACACCTTCCTGAAAACACAGGTGGACAAAAGAATGATTAAACAATACAGTTCCCTTTGTCAAAACACACAGCTTCTATATTCTCTGTTGAAGTGATATAATAAGCTATAATAATCGGATTAACTACACGCGGTATCTATGCATTGATGTACTTGCGAACAAAAGGACTATGTACGATTAGATGCGACGGGATTACCTGCGGAATTATCTATATTGTATATATTATTCTATTAACCCCCCCTCGTCCTTGCATCTTCTCCAGGTGTTAGGCGGCTTTTATTTGCACAATTGAACGCTCAAAACACCAGGTTGGGGCTAGTGGCTACCCAAAGATGTCCGACCAAATCCTGACCATGACTTGGCTCGTTGGATTCGTCTATACCGCCCTGCACTGCAACGTTCACGCGGTACCGATGCATTGAACCATAGATGTCAAAGAAAGGCTGATCACTCGCACCTGTAAGATAAGTATCTTTGAAAAGAGCGGTATTGTATTCAATCAATGTTTGCTGACATACACAGGTGATTAGTGCAATGTGTTTGTAGTGCAAGGCGGTCTATTCAAAAATTGTATTTATCTATTGCTATGGTAGTTAATCCGATTATGATATCACTTCTACGGCGTATACGCTGTTATATAGGCAGCGCAGAAATAATTAAAGCCATAAAAGAAAGCTACTGTAAAACTAAACCAAAGCTTTGGTCATCCTCAGAATCCCATATCAAAAAATGAGAACTTTGCGGATAACTTCCCGGTAGACACCGGCAAATTTCAAATGCAAATTAGATACCATATACCCACCCACAATGCTTTAGGCTATTTTCAAGGTCAAATTAAAAGCGGATAACCACCGGGTAACTCCTGCAACTCTGTACCCGAAAGGTTTCTGATGACCTCTGAATGGTCATCGGGTGGTCGTCGGGAAACCTTTCTTTTTTTCTATGGGATGGAATCATTTTAAAACTCTGGCCATAGCAAAATCTAAGCGTGGTCGCCGTAGAGGTAAACACACGTAAACAAAGACAAATAAGTACTGTTATTAACATTAGAAATACATGTACCTAGGCTCAGCGACTCCAGAATCAACACACATATGACAGACCCAGAGTGTTATCCAGCATCCCTATAGAGCAAGAAAACTTTGTCTTATAAACCACAGCAGAGATCCGTCTTAGGGATCAAATCAAAACTCGACCGCCGGTTGCCCGCCGGTTCCGGGCGGTTCCGTCCGGTTGGCAGAGGTCATTGGTATATGAATATTCAAGAATGCATGAGTAGCAACCGCCGGTTGGTTTAAGCACATAACCGGAGAGATTAACAAAATATCGCATACTTGAAATTTCACGCTCATAATAGCCCATACTTGAAAGTACTACACGATGATCGATTTTTTTAGTCGTGTGTCTATACTCTATAGGCTTGTCACCAAAGCAAATTAATTTTGGAAATGATTTCTTGTTTATGGTTAAAATTGCTTGAATATATCACCATTGTTTAGATCAGTTAATTTCAGTTCAGAACAGTGTTTCAATGATTTCTATAGGTTAAGTAATTTAGAAGTTGTGAATTTATTATTTTGTTAATCACATATGCCTGTATTGGTGATGGACAATTATTATTATTTAGGCCTATATACGAAAGGTCATGAGTTCAAATCTGCCTCCAGAAGACATGATGCGTGCATAAATCACAAAGTTGAAGTGATATTGATTGACTAATTTGCTTTGTACTTCAACTGGGGATTTGTATTTTGATTCATGCAAAAAAATTGCAACTTCAATACTAAAATGAACAAAATTGAGGACAATTATGTCCTAAAATCGTGCCAAAGGAAGATGCATACAGTCAGCCACCTGCACAACCGATTCTTTAGAAATGCTTAGTCGCGCTAAAGTCGATCGATACATGTTAAAATCAGCACAATTCAGAGATACACCTTTTTGCTATGAAATTAATTTTCTCGGTCAAATATAAAGCAATTTTTTTTTTCTTCAGAAATGTCAGTTAAAAACTTGGTGCTTGGATATATATTTTTTTTTAAATCCTGGTATTAAAATTAAGCGTCAAATTGTGTCTTTTAGTGTGATATTTTTGATTTTTATAGGGCTTGAGTTCGCCTGCGAGCTTTTTACGGAATTGGTTTTTTAGCGTCTCTAACTAATATAGTTTGCTAAAGAAAGATATTTCCCACCTCTGTAACGCACATCGTGTGGGTCTATATATTATAGTTTTGTCAGAATTTCCGTTTTTATTTTACCTTTTTCCCTTCATGCTCCGAAAATGTCAAACTCATTACTTTTATCTCCTGAGCAACCAGCAGAAATAGTCGATATTTTCATTGTTGTCATCCAGGGCAATTTTCCATTGAACAGCAAATATTGCCCGACCAGCGATTTAGTAGCCCAAATCCCCAATTGGGTTTTCTGGTAAATGAGGTGAATTTTAAAAATTTGCTCCCGTGATAGCCTGCAATTTCAATTTATATGGATTCTATGATGATTATGAAAACCATTTTGTCTGTCTGTTTGTTTGTTTACCTAGGTTAGTCCGTATTTTCTCTTAAAAGAGACGCACGCTTGAGGTCCATGGGAAAATCCACGGTCCAAACCTAGAAAAATTAGCGTGTTATTATACGGGATTTTAATCTTCTGTCCCTCCTATCGCCAGGTGAATTTTGTATAACCTACCCCCCCCCCCCCCCCCGCCCCCATCGCGGGTTGCCATTTTCATTACACCCTTCAGACTTGTGTTCGGGTTTGTTTTTAATTTGACATGTACGCGTATACCTAAATGTATAGCTATGCTATATATTATTATGTAATATCATGTACATGTAGGCCTATGGGGTGGGGTGGGTGCAGAGGTGTGTGAGGTGGGTAGTGGGGGTGTATGTAGGGAAACTTTGGGGTGGTACGCGACCGACGTAAACCATGAATTCCAATGCAAGGCGTATTGTTGCCACAAAAGTTTTTTTTTTTCCCTTAAGGTTATTTAATAGGTTTTATAAACTTCCATGTTTAACCTGGTATTGTTTTAGCTGCTTCATTAGGGCCTATGACTTTCGGTGGGTTTCCAAAAGCAGTTTCAAACAAACACAAACAAAAGGCACCATACCCAGTCACCTTCGTGACAATTGAAACACTACGTCAAGTATTAACATCCAAGTTATTCTGTTTTTAGACAAGCAATTTTAAATAATTGCTTGAACAGGTTTTGTGTTAAAAAACAAAAACCTGTTTCAGTTAACAATGATAATGAATGGTTCTTATAAGGCACAATCTCTGATGAGGAACTCAAAGCGCGTAAAGCACGAAATTTACAAACAAACATAAAAACAATCAATTTATAAAGATTGGTTTTAAGTTGGCGTTTAAATAACGAAAGTCTGGGGGCGTTACGAAGGTTATTTGGAAGTGTGTTCCAAACAGTTTGTTGATCATAAAACATACAGCGTAATATTATGTTTTGTAAAAGAAAGTTTTGTTAAAAATATTGCCCAATTGCATGTAAGATTGTCGGGCAAAGTTGTTTGGAGGAGAAGCAAATTTCAACACATTGGTCCGATGATGAAAGATCCTCATCGTGCTATAAACATGATCAGTTAGTGGCGTAGCTGCCGGGGGGGGCAGGGGGCAATTGCCCCTGGCAAAAATTGCCTATTTGGCCCCCGCCCCTAGTGCAAGGAAAAGAGAGGAAAAAGGAGGGAGAAAGAAGAAAAAAGAGAGGAGAGAGAGGGGAAAAGAGGGAGAAGAGGGGCATACGATATGCAATACCATACGATTATATTCAATAAGCCTGGCAACAATTGTCTATATGGGCCCCCGCCCCCTCTCCCCGCCCCCCCCCCCCCAAGTGCAGGGAAATGTGGTGGATTTGGGCCACCGCCCATACAGGCTTGCCCCCCTTGGAAAAAATCCCAGCTACGCCGCTGTGATCAGTTGGAGCGCTATTAGGCCAGGGAATTTCGTTGCTATATTGAAGTTCTGGCAACACTGTACCCATGCCGGTATTCCTATTAAACCCAGGGATATCGATCCACAATGCTAGTATCAGCCTTAGATTTCACGCGTTGATTTTGAAAACATTTTCAGGCGGGAGTAAAAAGTGGTGAAATCAAAACGGAAATTCTGACAAAACTATGATATATCGCTCACGGTGATGTGCGTTAGAAAGTTGGGAAAAATCCTTCATTAGCGAACTATATTACTTTGAAAAGCTAAAGGTTGAACCAAGAAAAGGCACGCGGGCAGAGTTTAAGCCAATCAAAATCGAACATCTTACACGCAATGACTGAATTTCACGCCTAAGTTTAACACTAGGATTTGAAAAAAAAATACAGTATCAAGCGCTACAATTTGACCTGACATTTACTGAAACAATGAAAATGATTGCTTTTTATTTGGCCGAGAAAATTAATTTTACATTGAAAAGGTGTAACTCAAAATTTAGCTCATTTCAACACCAAATTCGATCGTTTGTATTGCCTTATTAAATGACTGAGTGAGCCTTGCAGAACAAAAGAATCGGTTGTCCAGGTTGCTAACTGCATAGGCCTTTTACAAATTTTGGTTATATTTTAGTCCCGGTTTTATAGGTTTATTTTGATCCACCTAAAGAGTATTATATCAGAGGAGCTGATCTAGCACTAATATTATTTTATGATTTACATATAGAAAGGATAGAATGATACTCTCATTTTTGAGATTCTTGTTCAAGTTCGAGATTTAAAAAAAAAAGGAATTTTCAAGGGGACTCACAGAATGGCATTCCCGAGATTTGACATTTTAATACTATGGGAGCTATCATTTTCTTCGGAATAGGGGTCCCAAATTTACAAAAAGTCTTCGTCAATAAAATTTGCGATTCCACCTATTTCGGTAACAACAATTTTATGATCCCACCACCGACACACCCTAAACAGGCTAAAATTGTATTGAAATCAGCCTCTTTGAAGAAAACAAACACACTATCTGTGGTCATCTTATGACTCCCTACACTTTGGTCATCAAAATTGTTATAACCCCCCCCACACACACACACACTTTTCTGTCCAAACATTTATGACCCCCCCCTATATATTTGGGCCACCAACCCTCCCCATTGGTGCTGATGAAGGGCGCGGTGCCAAGGGGGGATGTGATTCGCATATATTTTGTCGATCTTGCAAAATCATAAGTTCTTCTTGCACATCGCCTCAACGAGCCTGGCCAACGATATATCACATCATTGTAGGCCCAATATACCGGCCTAATAGGGCATATAGTACGAACTTAGTGTAGTTTTTTTTATCACCCTCTCTCTCTCTCTCTCTCTCTCTCTCTCTCTCATGTGATGTGTGAGACACATCTCATACTCTCACCCCTTATCCAACTTTCCCCCATCCTCCCTCTCTCTTCCCCTTCTATCTCCCTTTCTCTCTTCTTTTTTCCTCTCTTTTCCCCTTTTAAGGATCGCCAGGGGGTGTCGTATCCCACACCCCATGGCGACGGCCCTGCTTTCTCTCTTTTTCTTTCTTTTCTGCTTTCTTTCTTTTTTGATTTCTTTCTTTCGATTATAAACACATTTTATGAAAAATGTTTTACCCTTGCGTTTTAAAACATGCAGAATTCCGTGATCGCGATTATCCCCTCGGAATTGATACTTTAAAATAGGTCTTGTCCAACCTGTCACGATGTAAAATAATCATGATAATTAGAAATAAATAGACCAAGTCTTTGCTTATATTTTATCAAAATAAAATGTACATTGATTGAGAAGAACTCCGAGAAGGAAAATCGATTATTCCTATTGTACTAAATTTGAAAAGAAACCACTTGAAATCACTCCACTCATTCACTTGATGATACCAACCGGCCATATGAGCCAGGGTGTGACGACTGACCTCATTACTGTGTATAATTTAGAACCGGACGGAACCGCCCGGAACCGGCGGGCAACCGGCGGTCGAGTTTTGATTTGATCCCTAATACCCAGTTTCGTTTTTTTTTACCAATGCCCGTTCAGTCATCAACAAAACTGATGAGCTAGAAGTGATTTTAAGACTAGAGTTATTGGTTATATACCAAAAGTTACTCCAAATTCAGCCCCGAACAATTTTCCATTCAAGGCTACAATGTTTTCAGCAAATGTCGTGGAGGTGATACCCTTGCACAGCGTCATCATCCTATATCTTCGTTTCAGAAATTGCCGTGATAGTAGGTTGAATCCACTAGTTTGTCAACAGCCACGCATGGCGATTTTGTTCTGAGCAATAACCTGCACGATAAAAAGATACCTTTCTTTCACACTACGAATGCGGCATTGCCATTCATCACAAATGACTCTTTTTTACGATCTTCGCAGGCTAATTACGCATCGTCAACGTTGGCAAGTCAAGAAAATTGGTCAGTTTTTGTTTTCAAGGAGCTTACCATATTCGTTCAACACATATATTAAACTGCAAGTCAAGCAATATGTTTTTACAAATACCAAAAATCACGCGATATATTCAAGGATTTGAGATTTAATCATACAATGAATATCAAAAGATATACATGACAGACCACCACATGTGATCTTTTAGCTGAATTAATTACATCGCTGAGCTATTAGCGATTGGTTTTCAACCAGTCGCTCACCGAAGCTTGTACAAGATTATGAGAATGGAGAAGTTAAAATGCCAGATGTTGAATCTCATATAAATGCACTAAAAATAAATTGGATTCGGAGGGTTATTCTAGGTGACAAAATATGGATACAATAAAATTTATGTTTGAATGTAAAGACTAACGATATTTGCGGTACAGGTTTAATGCAACGAAAAATAAGGTAGACAATAATCTGTAAATATATTAAATAATAAATAAATAATTGGAATTAATCTACACTAAGTTAATCTGGAACTTAGTTTTTCAGTTGCTCAGCCCAGCGGGTCAGTTACCTGATAAAGTCTGGTGGTTCCAGACGCAACGTAGCAAAAATTGCAAAAAAAGTAAGTTCCAGTATTAGATCAATTCCGAAACTCTATTTTTGCAAACATTTTCTGCCAAATATTTTGTCAACACTTAAATAACATTATGTTAAAATATTTGCACCCAGCAAACACAGAAATGTTCTTAAAATGTTTTTTCAAAACGTTTTAATAACATTTAGGCTAAATGTCGGGTTTATAATGGTCATGAAAACGTTTTTAAAACGTTATTGCAAATATTTAGGGCAAACATTTTTCGCAAAATATTTTTTCAACTGCAAAATATCATTCTGTTTAGAATGTTTTGTATCAAGTTTTCAAAAAAATGTTTGGAATGTTATTAAAACATTTTTATAACCCGACTTTTAAACTTTCTGTAAAACATTTTGTGTTTGCTGAGCAGTAGATTATCAAAAAATGTTTTTAAGGGGGTACTACACCCGTGTGGTAAATTTGTGACTATTTTGTATTTTTTCTCAAAACTAATAACACACTGGTAACAAAAGCTATGTATATCATAGGAGCAAGGAATCCAATTACTACACTCAAACTTCAATGACTCAAGACAAGCGTTCCAGTAAATATGATAGGAAATGAGGTACATCCTTGCGGTACCTCGTTTCTTATCATAAATAACGAACCGTTTGTCTTGGGTCACTGAAATTTCAGTGTAGTAACTGGATTCCTTGCCCCTATAATATACATAACTTTAGTTACCAGTGTGTTATTAGTTTTTGAGAAAAGTGCAAAAATAGTCACAAATTTATCGAAGGGTGTAGTACCCCCTTAATGTAATGAAAACGATTTATACCTTTAATATACCATTTATATAACCCGACATTTAAACGTTTTCTGACAACCTTTTATTACCTTTTGCGAATGATGTCGAAAACGTTTTGTGTTTGCTGGGATAGGAATAACTTATTTTCTAGATGCTTATTTTCAATTGTCATAATTTTCCTCATAATAAAATGAAAAACAAAAGCAATAGATTTACAAAACCTAATAAAAAATAAGTCAAAAATAAGAATAAAGTTTAAAGAATACAAATCTGTTTTGTTAATTTTTAATTGCATTATGAGGGAAATTATGAGAATTGTAAATAAGCATCTAAAAAGTTATTCTTATGTTTCACTTTGTTTTATTAGCATCTGTAAAATATATTTCTGGGGTAAAAAGTAAAAACTGTTTGAAACCTGACATGTTCAGAGTATTTTGGTAGATCTTATATTGCACATTAATACTGCACATGTTCATATATCCAAGAATAATAACATCATAGTCATTTAGAAGTTTAATCAATATATTTTCTAACTCATTAGAAATGAAAATAGATTGGTTTTCAGGACAATAACAAACACCAATGATTATGGGTTTTGACATAAGAAACAAAATCTCTACCCAGAGTGATTTGGTTAAAAAGCTACACTGGGCTTCACAAATAGACTCCTCCTTTTACAAATAGGTTTGCAAAAGCTTACATTATGTGAAAAATAAAAATGTTCATCCCCCACCAAGGTATTTCTAAAGATTCCCTCAGCCAACCAATACTTATGTGTGTATGTTGGGTAACCTAATTTCAGAAAAGTGAAGACACGTCAGCAATCATTTGTATACTATCTATATAAAGCATTTATTATATATACGGTGTACGGAAAGTATTGTCGCCCCTTGGGCCCTAACTTAGTTGGCCTGTGTGCCAACTAGGTTAAACATACAAACATTAATAAACAGATGCTTCAGGGTAACAGGCATTTTGTTACTGCAATTGATGTATACATATAGAGCAGGAACTAAACAGATATTTCAGCAGCTTCTTAACTTTCCCAAACTTCTGTGGACATTTAAAAATGGCGGAGAGAAAGGGGGAAAAGACAATATGGAGAGTACTGAGGAAGAGAGAGGAAGATGGAGAAAAGAGGGCGAAATTAATGAACCGATAGCAGATCTTCTAAATAAGTCTACAAGATGGGTTCAAAAAGGTGGTGCAACCATCCTGGAGTCCAAATGCTTCTTCTGCCACATAATTATAATTATATAGTACAATGATGTCATTTGCATATATACATCGGCTATACTACACGCCTATAACTTGCATACAGAATTGGGGTCAAAGGTCATTAAGGGGTAAAATCTTACAATGGACATTTGTAAGGGGTATGGGGCTCAAACTCGGTGACAACAAAGCTCATGACCAGGGGAATATTTTGCAGGGGCAGGTCAAAGGTCATGCAGAGGTCAAATTTTCGAAATGCATTGTCTGGACATCTGTAAGGAGTACGGGGCTGAAAGTCAGTGATAAAAAACTTAATGACAAGTGGAACATTTTGGAACACTTTGCTGGGGTCAGGTCAAAGGTCACCTTCCAAATGCTTCTCCTACCACAAATTACATAGCACAATGACGTCACTTGCACATATGAATCGGCTATACCCAGTGCCTAAACTTGTATACGGAATTGGGGTCAAAGGTCTTTAAAGGGGCAAAATCTCACAATTGCATTATCTGGACATCTGTAAGGGGTATGGGGCTCAAACTTATTGGCAACAAATCTCATGACCAGGGGAACATTTTCCAGGGGTCCGGTCAGAGGTCATGCAGAGGTCAAATTTTAGAAATGCATTTTCTGAACATCTGTAAGGGGTACAGGGCTCAAACTCAGTGACATAAAACTTATCACCAGGGGAACATTTTGGAACATTTTTTGCAGGGGCATTTTCTGAACATCTGTAAGGGGTACAGGGCTCAAACTCAGTGACATAAAACTTATCACCAGGGGAACATTTTGGAACATTTTTTGCAGGGGTCAGGTCAAAGGTCATCTGGGGTCAAGTCTTAGAATTTCATTATCTGGACATCTGTAAGAGGATATGGGGCTCAAACTCAGTGGCAACAAACTTCATGGCCCAGGGAACATTAT
Organism: Amphiura filiformis; assembly: GCF_039555335.1. NCBI lineage: Eukaryota > Metazoa > Echinodermata > Ophiuroidea > Amphilepidida > Amphiuridae > Amphiura > Amphiura filiformis. Next base: position 45,405,180 of record NC_092638.1, on the reverse strand, counting down.
GGAACATCATGCAGGGGGTCAGGTCAAAGGTCATCTGAGGTCAAATCTTAGAATTGCATTTTCTGGACATCTGTAAGGAATACGGGACTCAAACACGGTGACAACAAACCTCATAACCAGGGGAACATTTTTGGAACATTTTCCAGATACCTCCACAGCCAACACCAACAAGCCCAGGGGCGTAGCAATTGCCTCGGGGGGCCCATGGACAAGAAACAGTGCGTGGCCCTTTTAGCAAGGCCGGATTTACCATTGTACCAGACCCCCCCAAATATGGTAAAATTGCAAAATTGTGCGCACTTCGCGCATACTATACTAGCCCTTTAAAAGCGCTAACAAAATTCACCTTCATGTTAGGCTAAAATTGTCTGAAATTGAATTTTTTTCGTGCGCAAATGTCCTAGTATTAAAAATCGAAACAAATTATGCTTGTCTCCCTCTAATTTACAATGCTTCTGCGGCTAGCCCCAGCTAGGTTTGTGGTCTATGACCACCATTTGCCACTAGTGTATTTTGTATTTGGGGCGACAAGACGGTATAGCAATAGCATCCATGATGAGTATCTGTGAGGAGTGAGCCCTCGGCCTACGTGGCAAGGTAATAGCTATGTTTCGTAGTTCAAGTGCAATCCAGGGTATCACATAAAGGTCCCTTGTACTCAGCAGGTTGCCATATGGTCAATGATTATGCTAGGGGGTCAGATAAGTTCAATCTACTAACATCCCCTTTCCCAAATCTTATGCTCCTATAAAGATTCCAGCATACTTTCCTGCCGCTTGCCGCTGCGGCAAGCGGCAGGACGTTTCAACCAATGACAAGCCTTTATTGTGTTCGTTTGTCTGCATTGCGCGTGCGCCACGCCGCTCAGCGGCAAGCGGCAGGGTAGTATGAAACCAGCATAATCACTGCTGCAGCTGTTATTATAAATGGAACTAGTTTAACTAATTTACTTTAAAGCCGATAATGTTTTGGCAACCAATGCAGATTTTAAAATCCAAAACTTTCTCAGCATTTTGCTGCGAAAAACTTCACTGAGAGTGACTTTCAAACATTTTAAAGACTGTAGCTAAATCTGTTCATCTGTTCCCAGGGGAAGCAGTTTTTGGTACACATTTACAGGGCATCTTTTAAATAACACGCTCTTATAAGGCTTAAGAAACACTACAGAAACATTCAAATCTGCACATGAATTTCCTGCTCGCATCATATATCTAGGCCATTTAGGGGTGGTGCAATAATTATGTGTACCCCCGGGGTGGTGAATTGGTCTGCCAAAATCGCTTGCCCCCCTTTGGCTGTGCCAAAAATCTTTGCTCCCCCCTTTTGACGTGCCAAAAACCTTTGCCTCCCCCTCTTTGGATGTGCCAAAAATCTTTGCCCCCCCTTACACATGCAAGATTTTTGGGAACCTAAATTTAATACCTTAAATTGTCTTATCATATTATGCGAGCACAGCGAGCAGGACATTTTGCATATTGAACGTGTTCCTAACGTTTTCTTACACCTTTTTAGGGCGTTATATAGAAATGGTACCCAAAATATCTGTGCCAAAAATCGCTTCCCCCCCCCCTTCGACCTGCCAAAAAATGCTTGCCCCCCCCTCTTTTGGCCTGCCAAAAATCTTCAATGCCCCCTCTATAATTCACCACCCCGGGGGTACACATAATTATTGCACCACCCTTAAAGTTTCCATATTGGCAAACTTAGGCTGACCGAGAGCGGCGAATGGAGGGGAAAACATTTGGTTCACCATTTAAAATCTTACCCGCAGGGGGGGGGGGGTGGAGGGGCTCAGTTATTGCACAGTACTACGTTAGTTTTTATACCCTTTGTGACTAAGTTGGAAGTTGCAAATGGATTTTCTTAAAGTATATTTATATACGAGCTTGTAGGTACACTCATAGATGTTTTAACATTTTCATATAAACGTTTCTCAATAAATCCCATAAATAGAGTGGCATAATTGGGAGCCATCTTTGTCAAGAAAAACTGGCTTAGATACTTGGATGACTATTTCATCATTTGGAATAACGACATGGGCAATATTGATACTTTGTCTCAATCTTAAACGATCTTCACAATTCTATTAAATTCAAAACAGATCTTGTAATCGTCTTGAAAGTGGGTGGAGCTTATGGCTCTTAAAATGGTAAGTACTCAGAAAGTTTGAATAGCCCCCTGGGGCCAAATGTTATAAACTTACTCTACACAAAGAAGCAGACAACATTGGACAACCAGAAATCCGCGCAGTTGTTTTTGTACCCTCAGTTTATAACATTTGACCCCAGGGGGGCCATTCAAACTTTCTGAGTACATACCTCTTTTTAAGAGATTTTAAGCTCCTCCCATGTTCAAAAAATCGGTACATTGCAAACTTGTGTATTCCAACTGTGATACATGCCAATTGCTGACAAAGTTTAGGAAATATCACCTCAAACTCTATAAATTTGATAATAACAAAACAATTTTGAATGAAAGCTCAAATTCAGCCTCCCTAAATCCGCCATTTTAGGCAAATTTGCTACGTTATGAGCATAATGGAAAGCACATTTTCTATCAACCAATTACTTTGCACCATCTCCCGACACACAATTAATATTTAGACCGTGCGGTTTATGCAGACCCCTTCCAGATCAGTCTTGGAAATTTGCGAAAAAATATTCCATACTGAATGTCAAGTTTGTATTTACACATGGCAAAGTCAGAGTTTGTAGAAAGTACCCACCAAAGGATTAATAGATTCCCGATTTATGAACCAATCAAATCGCTTTTTGGTTTAATTATATGTTCACAGCAGCAAGACCAAATTGATCGCATTTGTTTTTGTTCCACATGCTTTATGGTGTACACTAAATGATGCAATTTTTATAGCTTCATGTCAGTGGCTTAAGGGCTGGGGTATGAACGTTTGGACAGTATTTATTTTGGGACATCAGAGCACATCAGACATATCGAATTGCATTCTGAATACGAAGAATGTCATTCTGATATCAAATAATTTTGATTTTTGAAATTCGCAATGTAATACACATTTTATGGCAAATCATTAAAATTGATATTTTTGATATTTAACAGTACTTGAAGTAAACTTTATAAATCTGATGATTTATACTTAAAGTGTATGTAGGTGGGATGAAAAGCCGACGATCAATTGAAAATTTTGACCTTTCGTATTGAAGATATGGATTTTTTCCCCAAAACGCCAAAAAAAAATAGGTCTTTTTGGGAAAAAAATCCATATCTTCAATATGAAAGGTCAAAATTTTCAATTGACTGTCGGCTTTTCCTCCCTGCTACATACACTTTAAGAATATATCATTAGATTTATATAATTTACTTCGAGGACTGTTATATATCAAAATTTGAAAAATATCAAATTTTATAATTTGTCATAAAACTTGTATAACATTGTGATTTTCAAAAAATGAAAATTATTTGATATCAGAAAGACATGCTTCGTATTCAGAATGCAATTCGATAGGTCTGAGGTGCTATCATGTCCTACAAAAAATACTGTCGAAACGCAATAAACGCTCATTTTAGATCCCTTAAATCAACCCATAAACCATTTAATTAGGGGTTCATTCATAGAATTGAGGGCATGATCAACGATAATGCCCCCCCCCCCCTTCATACATTACCAAACATTAACGTTGTTCCCAAACATTTATGAACGGCTCTCGACCAATCACTAATTAGTTTACTTAGTAATTAGATTACAAAGATGTACATGTACGAACTACCATTCATATTAGTAGGCATACATGCATGTCCACTAAAAATTGAAGTAAACATCTCAAAAAAAGTAAACATCTCAAAAAAAAGTAACTGACCCCCCCTTTAATAATGACCATTATTCCAAAACAAATCTGTAAAATACGTTGGAAGCAGAACTTATTTCCGCACATTTTGACACCTCATTTGTAGCAATTGACTAATATTGACGTCACAGCGTACATTTAAATCAATGTAGCCCAAGATTTGAAACTTGCAGTAAATTCTATTGATTTTGCATTCAGTGTAATATGGAAGGAAATCGGTGTAATGATATCTGAGTGTTTTTGTAGTTGTATGTAGTGCAACTTTCAAATCTGGACCTCACTACATTAAATTGACCGGTGTTTTATTGTTTTCTGGGCTATCGTATCAAATGAGGTGTCATTTTACTCATTTTACAGATTTGCAATACAATAGACCCTTTCTGAATAATGGTCATTATTTAAGGGGGGTTAGTTACTTTTTTTTGAGATGTTTACTTTTATAATATGGTGTGTTTAGACGAGGAGATTTTCTGAAGCGAGTCGCTCTGGAATGTCTCCTCTTATTGTAATGGTCTCTTTTATTATTTGTGACAGCAGAACCTGGTGAAAATTATGATTATTATATTATAATTGTCCCTTTTACATCAATGATCTATCTATCAACTATACTAAAATAACCAGCGATCAGTGTGTTTGTGTGTCTGTCTGGCTATGCGTTTCGCCGCGCTTCGACGCATCGATCCGATATTTAGGATATGGATTGGTATCAGGAAAAGCATGTTGACCGTGTGGTTTTGAAGGTCATCGGAGGTCAAGGTCAAAGGTCAAAATTTCAAACTTTTTTCCGATCTGGCCCAAACTTGGTGGGTGGAATCCTTGATACGAGGGGAATATATGCGCGAAATAAAATTGAGGTCAACCAAGGTCAAAGGTCATCACGGAGGGTTCAAATTTCAATTTTTGTCAAACTTTGTCAAACTTGGTGAATGTAATCCTTGATATGAGGGGAACACGTAACAAATATAATCGAGGTCATCCGAGGTCAAAGGTCATCCAGGGGCTACATTTTAAACTTCATCTGATTTGGCTTAAACTTAGTGAAAGTAATTCTCCATATCACGGGAGCATGAACAAAATCAAACCGAGGTCACTCGAGGGCGGAGGTCATATGGGGTCAAACGTTAGAGTATGCCCAATTGGTCTTAAAAGTGGTAAAAATAATCCTCGAACAAGTCAAAAGGAGTTATCATGGATCAGATAGCATCGCTATCAATTACTCTCACAGCTACGGGTGAACTAGTATCTACTATAATCAAAGGAGATTGCTTTATAAGTACACATATTTTGATATTCCTTTTGGGAGATGTGTTTTAATTTTAAGCACGAATTCTAAAACTCCCTTGTGCAGACACAGCCTATAACAATAAATTTATTCCTATATTAGGTGTGTTTAGACGGTAGCCTACATTTGAATGTTACTTACAAGCGAGCCAGCAATTAAATTATGCTACAAGCGAGTGTGTGTCCACACGGGACTTACTTGTAAGCCAACTCACTTGTAAGAGTGACCTTCACTGGTAAATAGTGCCATCATTATGCACAGTCAGAATAGGATTGGTTCATCAAGGTCATGCTTACAAGCGAGCTAACATGCAAGTCTTGTTCACACTGGCCTTACATTTGAATGTTAATCGCTACATGTAAGATATTTTACATGTAAAATCGTCACTTGTAACTTGCATGTAGCTACATGCGAGTGCGTTTAGACAGGCACTACATACAAGTTTACATTTGAATGTAGTTACAAGTGACTTTACAAGCGATCGTCTGAACAAGCCTATAATAAAGAAAGTAGTACAATTGTCTAACAACTAAATCATTTTAGCATATGTGAACAATATTTCAGGTTTTCATTGTTTTTCATTGAAGAAAAATTCTTCGCCCCCCCCCCCCTTTGCACATGCCAATTTAGGGATCCCAATTTACAAACCTTAAATGGTCTTGGTACATGTTGCGAGCGCAACGAGCTTGGAAAATTTGCATATTCAAGCGTTTCCATAGCGTTTACCTAAGCCTTTTTAGCGCGTTTTATTTTAAAGGCGCCCCATGAATGTGTGCCAAAAATCGCATGCCCCCCCTGGCTTGCCAAAATTGCTTACTCCTCCCTTTCCGCTCGCCAAAAATTTCTTGCCCATCACACACCGCCCCCCCCCCCCCAAATTATACCCTCCACCCAGAACTTTTTGGCACTAGCCAGTCCGGCGTGTAACTCTAAAATATTACATGCCCGACAGAAATTTTACAAGCCAGAATTTGTTCCAGAAATATATTTGTAATATTACAATAAACATGATAAATGCAGACAATAAAAGCATAAGATAGACAATAGTAGAAAGTTTAATACAGGTAGCCTTAAACGCGGCTGTGTACTCTAGACATTGTTTCTTTCCCGAAATTGAGCTTTTTTGAAATGTATTTACTTTGTTATGTTTTTTATTAATACAAGGAAAGAAAATCCAGATTTGTTAACTCCAACTGCTCTATTTTATGGATTTTATTTCACTATTTCACTCGTTTCCGCAATTTAAAAGGAAAGAAAATCTTTGTTGTACCATCGGGGTATACGCGCGCAACAACGCGTCGCGTTTTGTAGCCGCGCAATTCGTTAACGCACAGATACGCTACGCATACGCAACGCTTATCTGCATGCGCGGCGCATCTTATGGAAGCACCACGGCAGCACTGATTTCATAAAAACCTAGCGGTCAAATGGCTCCGTTTTAGCTGATAAAATGTAAACTTTTTCAAGTTCTTTCCCCGATTTAAACATCAAGATATAAATGGATTTCGCCCAAACTTCTCAAGGGGCTGTGGATTTACCCGATGTTCACGTAATGTAAGGTAGAAAAACGAGAAATGTCGCATTCTCCTGTGAGCTTCGATCAAAGTGCAAAATGTGACCATTTTAAACTTCAACGGCCTTTATTTCAATGTTCATTTTCTCGGTAAAATGACGATTTAGGTACACGATAACTCAATAAATACAGCATCTATAGGCAAGCAATTATGCTCATCATAAAAAGCATTTTCGACTTAAGAAACGGTTTTCTCATTTTTTTATATTTTGGTCTATTTCCGATTTTAGGCATCATTTTGTGCAAATAGGCGTTTGTGAATTTTAAAAAGTTCATTTTGATGCCTTATATGGTCAATATCTCAAAAAATAAGGCCAATATCAAAAAAATTAAAAAACCGTTTTTGGAATGGTGTCTCAAGATTAAGAAAAAAACAAAACGAACATTTTTGGAAAGAGTGTTTTTTTGTTATGATGTACCGAACAAAAATTGCCAAAAACTCACTTTTTTGTGATTTTCGTCATAATTGTTGTTTTTACACCAAATCTGTATTTATATTAAGTTTCATTGATGTATTGCCTTTATAAAAATGTATACTTTTATATGTCTTGCGTGAATAATTACAAAGTTATGGCACTTTTACTACATGCATGTCTGAGAGTACACAGCTGCCTTAAGGAATCGGATAACAACGTTTGCAGAGTGTGCGTCTTATTCACGGAAAGTCTAATTTTATAACAATGATGAAAACGCGTCATATACCCAGCAAACACAAAATGTTTTCGACATCATTCGCAAAAGGTTAGAAAAGGTTGCCAGAAAAAGTTTAACTGTCGGGTTATATAAACGACATTATAAAGAGTATAAACGTTTTCATAACATTCAAAAACATAACCTACTGCAAATATTCTAACATAATGTTATTCAAGTGTTGACAAAGTATTTGGCGAAACATGTTTACAAAATATATTTTAAAATAACATTTTGAAAACATTTTTCAAATATTTTTGTAGTGCGTTTAAAACGTTTCCATGACCATGACCTTTATATAACCCGACGTTTAATGTTATTAAAACGTTTTTATTAAACCAAAACCCAAAATATAACATGTCTAAAAATTATTCAAAACATTTTTGTGTTTGTTGGGTATGTAATCAAGCTATACATACCATCACCACTCCCTACACCCAGAGCTTTAAGTGTTCCTTTGGTAGATTGATCAACGCTCTGAACAACTTTGGGTCTTATGTCAGTAGCAATATCGGCAATCCAATCTTCGTGTGTAATGTCTTTTGCATGAAGTCTCTTCAAATATACATCAAAACATTTTAAAAAGTGATCTTCGTCGTCCATAAGACTAACTATTGGTATTAATGAACCAGCAGTAGCCATAGTAGCCATTACATCTGATTACACAGAATATTGTTCTATCTTTGCAAATTGTATTTGCTTAAGCGGCATGCACTAATGTATACTGTCAAGTTGGTCCACCAAGGACTCGTGTACCGCAAACACACAGTGGCGGATTTAAAGCCATAATGCCACAGCGACGCCCTCATTTTTTTTTTAATTTCTACTTCTCTACTAATGCCCAATTGTGTACTAAAATACCACGTGAAAGACTAAGAGGGCACACTACTGACACTACGATTTATGTAACAGTGAAATTCGGTTAAAATAGTCCATCGCTTATTTGAGCTTGTTGCGGCTTTATTTTCTAAACGTATAGTCAAATTTTGTCCGTTTTCAACTTATTTGCTTCCGACAAGTGTCTGCATGATGAAATGTGAGAGAAAGTCCCATTTTTTTTTTCAAAGTTGAAGTTTGGGCGGTTTCTAAAATTGAGTGATTTTTTAGAGTTAAATTTGCACAAATTTTCTTTGCGGCAAAATAGCAAAAAAGTCAGAAATATATTCCGTTGAAAGAATAATATTTTACACATGATCAGCTTTAATTTGATACCAAGCTTTATTGAAATACGTTTTTCAAGTGCCAAAACGAGATTCAAATGTAGGCCTTTCATATTATTCGAAGCAAAAGTTGATAGGACTACATAATGGTTCATTTCGCAGGAAACCCGCGAAAATTTAAAATCTCACAGTATTTTATACCCAATTTTATTACCCCCACGGCCCATTATTCAAAATCGCGCAATGTGATTTGTTGAAACACGTCACATGAAAGACCATTAATTAGCAATAAAGTGGCCAGGGCAACGACTTTGTGTTCTTCTCGCATCACAGCGCACAGCAAAGCGCGATGCAGTATATTAGCGTCGTTACGCATTCTACGCAAAGCATTATGTTTGGTTACGCGTTATGCAATACTCACTATCACTTACGCTTTGGCTACGTTTTTTTTTTGTATAAAATGCAAGGTGAACAATAGCCCAATAGGAATGACCATGTCAAGCACTTATATAGGGAACAGGGCACTAGATTAGTAATCCGTATGGGCTAATCAGTGGTTCACAGCAGCTTAGGCGAGTGACAAGAACCCTCTGCTAAATCATAATCCCAAAATATGTTGATTTACACGGCTCTTGAAGGATTGAGCCCCATAATCAGTGATCTCTCCAACTACACAATCCGGGACTCCATTCCAAACATGTACTGCAACATGGACGAAAGTTCTGCCTGTTGACAAGGTTCTTGAGACTGGCTCAGTCAGTGCATGACTTGGCATTGAGAGACTGGTGCGAGTGGCTCGTCTGATCACGTAAGGCTTGGGCAGCAATGCTTTCAAGTCTGGCGGGCACAAGCTGGTGTGCATCTTGTAGAGCACAGATGCAGCAGCCACCTGTCGTCTGTGATGTAAAGAGGGGATGTTAAAATCCATTCTTGCCTGCTGCTCGTCTACGCCAATAATCCTCAATGCTTTGCTCTGTATGGAGTCAAGGAGCTTCCGGGTGGTGGTTGAGGCACTCATCCAGCATAGTGAGGCATACTCCATAACACTACGAACCTGGGCCTTATAAACTGTGGCTCTCCCTTTAACATCAAGCTTGTTTGCTACCCTCCTTATTGCTCCAAGCTTCTGTCCAGCTCTGGCAGCAGTGTTGGAAATGTGCTTAGCCCAGGTGAGTTTCTTATCAATAATAACACCCAGGATTTCCTGCTCATCCATCTCTGCCAGTTTGGTGTTTCCAAAATAAAGTGCTAGTCTAGTTGGATTCCTCTTTCTTGAGATAGTCAGGGCTTTGCACTTGGAGGGCTCGAAAGTGACTTTCCACTTGTCTGCCCAGATCCTCATTCTCTCCAGGTCCCGTTGAGGCTCGCTGTTGCAGCTATGCTGTCATCACGTGATCTGAGGGTGGAGTCATCTGCATACAGATACAGGGTGTTCGCATTCATCTCCCAGATCATCAATAAAGACAGTGAATAGTAGCGGGCCCAGGATTGAGCCTTGTGGTACAGAGGCATTGATGGACGTACTGTTTGAGGATTGGCCAGATAGAACCACTTTGATGGACCGGTTGGATAGGTAGCTCTCAATCCAGGTCAGAAGCTTGCCAGAAACTCCTTTGCCTTTCAGCTTAGAGCAAAGTCCTTTGTGCCATACCTGGTCAAATGCTCCTTTGATGTCCAGGGTAACTAGACGCACTTGATGACCTCTGTCTAGAGAGTTGGACCATTGCTGAGAGAGGATGGTTAAGATGTCAGCTGTGCTGTGATGGGGTCTAAAGCCAAACTGCCTGTCTGAAATGAGATGGTGCTGCAACAGGTACTTCTGAAGCTGCTTCTGTACCACTGCCTCCATAACCTTGCTGATGTTGCTAAGAAGAGAGATGGGGCGGTACATGGATGGATTAGACTTTGAGTCCCTCTTATGGGATGACTGAAGCACACTTCCACTGGCTGGGAAACACTCCATTTGCGAAGCACAGCTCAAATAGGCGGCTGAGAGGTCTTGCTAATACAGCACTGCACTCTTTCAGGATTCTATTGGGGATCGCATCAGGTCCATTAGCTTTATCAGGTTCTAATTTTTGCAGGAGCCTCCTGATGTCCTGGCCTTGAAAACTATGGAGTCCTTAGAATTTGGTGTTATCTCCTTTTACTTCTGGAGCAGGTTCTTCTGCATTCTCAAGTTGGCATTTCTTAGCAAAAGTCTGTCCTAGTATTTCAGCCTTCTCCTTTGCGGTAGTGTAGACCTGGTTTTGATCTTTTATTACAGGTATGTCTGCCCTAGCTTTTCTTCCAGACAGAGTGTTAACCGTGTTCCACCACTTTTTACTGCTCAGGCTTCCATCTGAAAGTTCTTCCCTCAGCTTGTTGTTGTACTTCCTTCTGGCTTGTTTCTCAACCTGATTGTATTCCCTTCTGGCTTCTGCAAACTTATCCTTGTTTTCCTTAGTGTTGTTTTTCTTCAACTTCTTGAACAGGCAACCTTTCCTATTTGCAGCTCTCTTGCAGCTGTCATCAAACCAAACTTTGTCGCCAGTTTTTTTGGTGACAAACTTACTTGGAATGTATATATCCATTGCATCGCTTATGCTGCATGTCAGTAACGTTACTGCAAGCTTGTTCAGTGTCGTCGGTTTGGAAGACTTGAGTCCAGTTTGCAGAAGAAAGAAAACCTCTCATGCCCCAGTAGTCAGCGCCAAACCTTCCGTTTGTAAGGTTTATCTCTGTAGATGGGCACCTTCAACTTAACTAAGACAGGATTGTGGTCTGATGTGCCTAGTCTTGCAAAAGTTGTAGCGGTTGAAGACAAATCAGTCAGAACCAGATCTAGGATTTGGTCCTCCCTAGTTGGCTCAGTAACAATTTGTTTCAGCCCAAGAGAGTTGGACATCTCCAATGTGCGTCGGCCAGCTGCATCTGTCTTGCGACTACCAATCCATTCTATGTGGTGGACGTTGAAGTCTCCAAGTAAGACCATAGATTGGGCGCTGAACTCGGTAAGTTTAGACAAGGTGTTGGTATCCAAGTAGCTGATCATATCACTGTTGCTATCCGGTGGTCTGTACACTGCAGCAACCAGTAGCTTCCGAGATCTAAGAGCCACTGAGAACCACATCAGTTCCAGGTCTGCAGGGTCCAGGTCCTTGTCGTGGAAAATTGCGATACCTTCTAGGCAGTAGACAGCAATCCCTCCTCCTCCTGTTGTATTGGGTCTATCCCTGCGGCAGCATATTGAGTAGCCAGGGATGGTAATGCAGTCAGCTCCATCCTTTATTGAGGAGTCTAAGAATGTTTCCACAACAACGACAATAGCAGGCTTAAAGGCCCATATAAAAATAACAGATGTGGAAATAGGAGTATAAACTGACCAGTAGATACCAGTTGTAGTCCAACTAATTCATGGCATATTAGATGGCCTAGGGGAAAGTTGGCCCATATTTGCAAGACTATTCTTGCCTTCAAGGTGAAACAAACCTACTCATGTTACCCTCTGGCCATGGGCTGACCTGGTGTCAGATCTTACCCAGGGAAAGATGACATTCCAATATTGGCCTTTAAGCTCATTGCACAAATTGGAAAGCTCTCCTAAGTTTGATCTGAGACCTCTGATGTTCACCTCCAGTATACTCATATCCGTTTCACGTAGTCGATGGACGTGCGTTGGTCGTCTCCGTATAAATCTGTCCTTTCGAGGCTTGTTTGTCTTTTTCGTAGCAAGTTGTTTACAGGGTTGGGGTTGCTGGCCCCGTCACCCCAGAATCGCACCTAAGCAGTGCGGCAAGGATGTACGCTAGCATGGCCTGAACTGAAAGCATCCTGGGACTCATAACAGTTCGGGTATCCAGATGAGATTGATACCGCTCGGTCAAGGAGTGGGTGATCATAGCATAAAGTACATCCCCACTACGTCGGGGGGATGATGCTGTCGATCGGGTTACGGATCCTTAAAACAAAAATGAAGAAATACATAAAGGATGAAATAAATACAAAATAAATAAATACAAAAGACCTTATCTTGCCAAGCATGATACGAGGAACATGAAAAAATATAAGAAAAAATGCCCCCTGAAAAAATGCCCCCTGATTAATTAATCAATTAAAGATAAAATAATGAAAAAGGAGTATAAACTGACCAGTAGATACCAGTTGTAGTCCAACTAATTCATGGCATATTAGATGGCCTAGGGGAAAGTTGGCCCATATTTGCAAGACTATTCTTGCCTTCAAGGTGAAACAAACCTACTCATGTTACCCTCTGGCCATGGGCTGGCCTGGTGTCAGATCTTACTCAGGGAAAGATGACATTCCAATATTGGCCTTTAAGCTCATTGCACAAATTGGAAAGCTCTCCTAAGTTTGATCTGAGACCTCTGATGTTCACCTCCAGTATACTCATATCCGTTTCACGTAGTCGATGGACGTGCGTTGGTCGTCTCCGTATAAATCTGTCCTTTCGAGGCTTGTTTGTCTTTTTCGTAGCAAGTTGTTTACAGGGTTGGGGGTTGCTGGCCCCGTCACCCCAGAATCGCACCTAAGCAGTGCGGCAAGGATGTACGCTAGCATGGCCTGAACTGAAAGCATCCTGGGACTCATAACAGTTCGGGTATCCAGATGAGATTGATACCGCTCGGTCAAGGAGTGGGTGATCATAGCATAAAGTACATCCCCACTACGTCGGGGGGATGATGCTGTCGATCGGGTCACGGATCCTTAAAACAAAAATGAAGAAATACATAAAGGATGAAATAAATACAAAATAAATATATACAAAAGACCTTATCTTGCCAAGCATGATACGAGGAACATGAAAAAATATAAGAAAAAATGCCCCATGAAAAAATGCCCCCTGATTAATTAATCAATTAAAGATAAAATAATGAAAAATCATTATTTTATTTCATTAATAAAATCATAAAATAAAAGAAAAATGTTTAATGTACATGATGATATACACAAAATTAAAACGAAATATTTCAAAATAATGAGATATTTTGTCAAGAATGATGGGCGTAGTGGTATATGGCGAAGCACTCGACGGGTACACTACAAAGTGCAGCATGTTTCTGGATGCCGGACCATTATGCAATTCACGCGAAATTACGAACCAATGATTGGCTTGAAAATGCGTTATCAGGAGGCAATCCTCCCTTCGTCAGGCACGCCACTGGTTCAAATTGTGTGCATCGTGTATGCCGTAGCGCAAAGCCGTATGTGGTCCAGGGCCTGCTTTATATAGCCCCTGGTGGCGTCCAAAGACAATGGCCCGGGAGATGTCCTGGGGTTGAGGCCCCTTGAAACTGGTGGATTTGAGCCTTTTAAAAAAAGGCATACCCGCATGAATATAGAGGGCCCTTATTTTTCAACACATGGGCATGATGGGGGTCAAGTATCTCTGCCAATTTATTATACTCCTAGACTAAGAAGACGCTTTGTGATCACCCTTGGGCAGCAAACATTCTTAAGGTCGTCTGAATATAGATTCAGTGTATTTTCTAATTCGTCTTTGTTTGCTAAAGAGATTACGGGGTACTAGCATTGGTTTGAATTACTTTGCAGAACTTTTTATGGTGAAAATATATGTAAGACCTGTTATTCGATTTGTAAGAAAAAGAAAGTATGTTTTGCCGTTTCAACGAATGAAAACGAGTGAGAATTTCAAAAGTTATGGTTTGAAGGAAATATGACATTAAAAGTTATATGCCAGGCCTATAATAGTTTCCACAGGATATCAACGAAAGAAAATTATAGTATCCTTGTTATCAGACGTTCTTAGGGACCGATCGTTATTTACGGCAGGGGAGAGGGAATGGGTGTTTTGGCAAAAATATCGACAACAAATTTCGCGTTCCCCCCTCGCGTCCGCTCAAAATTTTCGCGTTCCCCCTTGTTTTCCCAATTTTCTCAATTTAAAATTTAACAATCCCCCCTCCTGGTTCAACTAAAAATTTCAGGTTCCCCCTCAACACCAAAAAAAAACTTCGTGTTCACCCCTAAATTTACCCATTTCCCCCCCCCCATAAATAATGATCGCTCCCTTAGATTTACATTTGCAGCACAGCACAGCATGAGATGTGAGTGTATTGATAACATGATTAAAACCTTTATGGACGTAAAAGTCAAAGTAAAAATATCATATATCCTGTATCGTTTTATGGATAAAAATGACTCAAAATGTCAAATTGTGGGATAGACTTACAAAATCAGCAGATAGGCGAGGTCTGCTTGTTTCTGTTGACAAGGGGCAGTCTTCAGCAAACGGCTCTTTTCAGAGCCACCAAAACTTACAAAAATCAGCAGATAGGCGAGATCTGCTTGTTTCTGTTGACAAGGGGCAGTCTTCAGCAAACGGCTCTTTTCAGAGCCACCAAAACCTTTATATTAGCAGATAGGCGAGATCTGCTTGTTTCTATTGACAATGGGCAGTGTTCAGCAAACGGCTCTTTTCAGAGCCACCAAAACCTTTATATTAGCAGATAGGCGAGATCTGCTTGTTCTCTGTTGACAAGGGCAGTCTTCAGTGAACGACTCTTTTCAGAGTCATCAGTAGACAAGGGGTGGTCTACATGTCTCAATCTTAGGCACTTTGTCCTGAAGAAGTCAGAGCTACTCTGACGAAAGCTTGACAGTTCTAAACTTGTCCGACGGCGAACCCGCTAAAAACCCACTAAAAATTACTCAAAATGTCATTAATGAAATAATTGATATCTTGAAAATCAGTTTTGTCTTCTCAACGGGATTGGAGTGAGTAAGCAGTCTTTATACATTTTATAATGTGCTATAGTAAGTATACATTGCGAATTAATATAAAATTAATGTGCTGTATGGCATGTATAAGGCAAGTAGATTGGCAGTTTTTAGCCAACTAACTAAAAACTGCAGTGTATTTCTTAATATTAATAATAAGCTAAGGGTAGCCTAAAAGGCAGAAAAGACAAAAAGACAGAACAATTTGGAGTAATGAAGTAAAGAGTTGACAGAAAGTTATAGGAGTTAATGTTTAGTTTGCTGTTTCTGTGTGCATGTGCTCGTCATTGATGGTTTGGTGGACTGTCATGAAACATGATGGATCCTAAAAGCGTTATCCTATAAAATGTCTTCCAACCAAACTAATTACCAGACATCTTCTAGATTGAAGCTGGCTTTCCCTTTTAAAGGGAATTTTTATTAAAGTTGATATTTAACACACTTTACTTCATACATGGAATATTCAAAGAAATTTATTTATGATCACATTAAAGACTGTACCTTTTTGTCATTCAAACCACACTTGTATTAATTACACCACATACTGCGAGGTGCACACCGACATCGCCCGGTTAATAATTACATTATACAGCCAGAGACACTGAAATGAATACCCGGGATCGATACACGTAAATGTGCTATGCATGATTGATATTCAGACGATAAATCTTTGGATACCGGGGTAGAAAATGATGAATATCTTCCGTAAATGATTTCGTGTAAAGAAACCAGATCTGGTTCCTTGCACTTGAACATAATATGTTCAACGGATATGATAGTCGTTAGCTTGCGTCTTGAGAAAGAAGCGTGCGTCTTGAACTCATATATTGACAAAAATATTCTGATTTTCTGATGTGAGCACTCACTCACATGGCGTGAGTACATGTTCACTCACACACAGCGTAGTGTGAGCACTCACTCACATGGCGTATACAAGCTCACTTACACACTAGAGAAGTCAATTACCGAGGTATTGATTGTAGCCTTAGTCGGAATGTCCCTCGGCTCATTATGTGTCTTAAAAGTCGGAATAAAATGGCCATGCGTGGTTGTGGATTCAACCTACCATGGCGATTTCTGCCATGAAGATATCGGGGCGATGACACTGTGAGGTGTGCTGAGGCTTATGGGTTTATGCCTCAGGCAGCGCCAACTTGTCAGAACTTGCGATATTAACATGTGAAGAAATAGGAAGCTTTGATGGGGGGAACAAGTACAATAAGGACAAACGAAAGTGTTAAGTATCTTTTGTACTGCTTGTATCTTGATTTGTTCAGTGCTATGAGACCTCCTGTTTTATGCATTATAAAAGTTTTTGCAACTTAGGCTAGGCTAAGTTAAGTTGAGCAAATCATAACATAATAACAAAATAGTACTGCATACAAAAGCAACCGGGTAAGTAGACAAAAACCAAAACAAAACGAAACACGACGTTTTAGACAGGTTCTGTTTTGTCTATACTTGTCGCGGTGGTTTTGTATTTGTTTGTGCCCTTCTATCCCGGTCTTCTATGCTCTGCATTCTTCTATAATTTTATCCTCGTCCTACTCGTTGTTGGTATACCTGGCTCAAATATTTCTGTTTTTATAATAATATTCTAGTACTAGTATCCTCTTTATCATCTTTTTAGCCTTTTCCATTGGAAATAGACCTACTTCATCTGAAGAAAGCTAATATTTTTCTACGATTACATTTTTACATTTACAGGCATTTATGGCGCCATTCACCAAGATACCATGGCGCTTACAAAAATATACACAAAAAGTCAAATAACAAACAGTTCAAAAAAACAAATGAGTCTTTAGCATCTTTAGCCTCAATGTAATGCAATAAATGTAATGTAATAAAATATCCGACTTTACTTTAATATCGATTCACAAGCTGACGTTGACACTTTTGTACAACGATACAATGTGATTGGTGTATTCCTCCCTGCGATGCTGATTTGGATATGTTTGCCGCTATTTCCTGTAAAGCTGAAAACACGTTGTCCTTAATCCCCGATGGCAAGGGTGCTTTACAAAAATCTTTGATGTGTGTGAGGAAATCAAGAAGTAGGGAAGCTTCCTCTGAGACGTCCTTGTCAAGACATCCGCTGATATCTACAATATCGTCACGGCTATAAAGGGCATATGGGATGCCCCTAGTTTCGAAGTAGTCGAGAACAAATCGAGAAGACTTTACCACGTATTTGCTGTACTGAGAAGGTATCCCAGGGGTAATACGACCAGTGATACTCTTTTCTGAAAGAAATATGAAATAATAATCATATACATGATCTGCATTTATGTGATACATCTGTACCCGTTGAAACTCCGGTGTTGGAACTGCATTTTACACGACCAATTACAAAATACGTAAGTAACAAATACATAAGCCTACCCTCTTTCAAATTCCATTTTGTTATGTTTTGTTACAATTCTGATAAACACATGAATTACATAAGACTTATGTCATGGAATCATACATATAAAGTTAAGTATATCTTCAATACCGATGATAGCTTCTGTAAGAGTCCAATAATTAATACAAATAAGTTTGCCGCAGATAATTCATAATAGGTTTACCTGACGCTAACAGAATTAAAAGAATTCCATTTTCTTCAAGCTGGTCGAACAGAAATCCAAGCTTCTCCTCTGGATTAGTCATATAATAGACGCTGTGAAAAGCGCTGATAAAGTGATACTTTGCACCTGTTCCCGGCTCTTTCACACCCTCCATATATTCGTCCAATGTTTGCTCTCTCCAGTCATATATCACTTCCTTCCAATCAGTTTGTTGTGTATTCTTCTGATGCTGTTCTGTTAAGCGTTTGATTGGTTCCACCAAGCATTGGTGAATATTTGTAAAATGAGCTTTGAAGTGAGAAAGACAGTAATCTTCAGTTCTCCATGTTAAGAAAGTTCATATAAAGGGCATGAGCGAATATGGTAAAATGGAATATTCTTGGTTACTGAAGCTTATTATTAATAGTCATTGTCAGTAGTAAAGTGTTGTCCAATTTATGAGTGTGTGGGTGATTCAAGTCCCGGATTAAAGTACGGCATAGATTATTCATTTTCTAAAACAATTTAAAAAAAATAGAACAATACAATTGCACCGCATCATGTCATGCATATGCAATTGTCAGCGCGCTGACTGTATTTTGATTTGGTCGGTCGTAATGAGGGTTCTTGTTATCTTTTCAGTTTCTGTTTCCGTATCCGTATTCGTTTTCCTTATTCTGAAGTGTTAGTCTGCTAGGTGTGATCAATCTTTTGTTAGTTACTAATAATTTGAAGCAAGGGAATGTCTGTTTTCGTTTTGGTAAGTTATGTTAATTTCTGACATGAAACCTTGATATGAGAGGGTTAGTGTTAATCTAGACAAAAGAAGAGTCTAAATTTTACGGGCCTAAATTCGCGGTAAGTTGCACGGCTTCAATTTTGCGTTTGGTGTATATGCACATACGCCTTGGCGCCAAATATCTCCCAATGGGGCGTATACAAGTTGCGATTTGGTAATCATGTTTTATATTGAAATGCAATACAAAAGAATTGCATTGGAGCAAAGATATGGCACATAGCGTTTTTCGGCAATTTTCATATGTGATTTTCTCACTTTTCACGGCGTGCCGCTTTGCTCCTATGACGCTACGCCATGGGGGCTGTATGTGTTTGTATTACGTGTGGGGTAAGTGGGTATCAGTTTCACGGAAAGTCTCATTTTATAGCAATATGGCCTAATGAAACACGACAAATACAGTAAAGATTAGCATAATGGCGCATGTGTGCTACTTTGGCCTAGGATGCATTTCACGTACAAATAAAGAGCTTCGTCCTATGTACGTCGTAGATCCCAACAAAAATTAGGAAGGGTCCGGTCCCTTATATGGTGGAGGGGTTTGAACGCTAGGCACTTTTAGAGTTTTAGTTTGTGCCTTAAATACTAATTACATGTATGTTTAGGGTGCATCTTTACTGTATGTAATCACGCTATACATACCATCACCACTTCCTACACCCAGAACTTTAAGTGTTCTTTTGGTAGATTGATCAACGCTCTGAGCAACCTTGGGTCGTATTTCAGTAATAATATTGGCAAGCCAATCATCATTCGTACTGTCTTTCACATGAAGTCTCTTCAAGAATACACCAAAGCATTTCAAAAAGTGATCTTCATCGTCCACAATACTAAGTATTGGCATTAATGAATCAGAAGCAGCCATTCCCTCTGATTACTCGGAATGTTGTACTATCCTTGCAAATTGTATTTGCTTAGGCATGCATAATGTACAATGTGAAGTTCAAGGACTCATGTACCACAAACACACAATGACGGATTTAAGGAAAATGGCTATGTCAGCAAAATAACCGGGGGTGGGCAATAGTAAGGAATTCAATTTATAAGCGTGCCCGGAATTTTTATCGTGGAGGGAGGGGGAGGCAAAAAAAATTGCCCTGTGATCATTAGTTCGGCCCAATTTTACCGAGAAAATTTTCCGTTTCATACTACTTTATTATAAAAGTGAAGGGCACAGACGGTAGTTACTTCCAGTAATAACCTTGTCATAAACTTAAAACCTTGCACTATTAAATTAGGCGTTCTACTGCTGAGTAATTATTGGAGATATATAGTGAAACCTTATCTTGGTTTCTATAAAAGAAATATCTATACATAACCAAAGTCATACTTTTTTGTTAAAGATATTCAACATTCAAGTTTGGTGGCTCTGAAAAGAGCCGTTCATTATTTGGTTCGGAAACCTATTCTGTCTCTTTTCAAGAAACGTTGTGGCTCTGAAAAGAGCTGTTAAGAATTATTATTATTTATTCATAATAAGCCTGATTTGGGCTTAAGAAACAAGGTCGCAGACTTCCATATTGTAGTTTTTTACTAATGGAGTTCAAATCGAGGGCTTAGAGCCAGAACTAGCTTGTTTTCTCAATTACATGTTACTCATTTCGGTAACAAATGGACGTTTAATTCTGACCTCCATAAGAAAATGTAAGTACCTTTGGGGTAAATGCATGTTCACTTGCGTCTCGTCTAACTAACTTTTCAAGTGACCATGCATATACCCCAAAGTCACTTGCATTTATTATAGACGGCATAATTAACCGTACATTTGTTGCCGAAATGAATATAAACATGTAATTGAGAAAACAAATGAACATAGCTAGTTCTGGCCCTGCAGGGCAAGAAAGCAAAAATTAATTAAGTTAAGTACCTAATAATACGACAGCTGTCAAATCTCTTTTTAGAAGTTTGGTGGCTCTGAAAAGAGCCGTTTTTTGGACTTTACTGCCACTTATTCGCTCCCGGGTTTTTCTGCCAGGATCGTTTTTCTAATGATGATGATGATGGTGGTGGTGGTGGTGGTGGTGGTGGTGGTGGTAGTGGTGGTGGTGGTGATGCCGAGGAACGAGGCCGTTTGCTTGGCCGTCTGGAGTCTTCTTGTCGTTCTGCTGACTTTCTCTTTCTTTGATGACGGTCGTATTTTCTGTAGAAGGTCTTGATCTCTCAAAAGTAAGCCGGCCGCTTCTTCGTCAAAGTAGTTTGCCGCATCCGTCCTACCATGCCAACAGCGCTCCAGTGCGTCTTCCATATTTTTATGGGCCTCTAGGTTGGCTATCCCAGTTAAGTCTTGTAGCAGTATTTCCACATACTTGCGGTCTTGCTCTTTAACTAGTTTATCGATTTGCAGTCTTACTTGCGCTGGGAATTTGTAGTTTGGACCTAGACCTGGCCAACCTCTTGCTGCTCAGCTCACGTGGTATCTACCATACCTTAAAGTTTTAACTTCTTCTCATCAAGAATTGCTCAGGCTACAACTTGCTTTTCAAAATGATAAGCTCGTCTATTACTACTATTCGGGCTATCTTTGACAATTTCTCTTTTGATAATAGTTTTACTGTAGAAGTTTCAGGGGCTTTCTGCCCTGGTGTCGGTCGTGAATCCAGACTTGAAACTTTGGACTCGGCATTTTGGTTAACCTGGCTAGGTTTAGGCACTGGAGCTGACTATTGCCTGTCCAAATAACTTAGACACCCGGTTTTTAGGATATATTTCGAAAAGTTTTCACTTTGGCAAAAAGTCATGAAAGAAAAGTGGCTAAACACAGTCAGACCTAACAGAAATTATTAGTAAAGCGATAAAAAAATATTCTTCCTTGTCTACTTTTATTCAATTTTGACCAGTTTACAGCAAGATATCTGGGTCCAGCCGAATATTCCTAATGACTTGAAACTTTTGATGGGATAATCTATTTAGGGGTGTTTGAACATTGTAACCATGCATATTGATCAGTGATTCCACCCTTTTTTCGTTGATCCTTTTACTAATTCACAATTCAGCATCGAAGTGGTTACGTAATTCTCTTGGTTACCGGATCACGCTACTTTGGTATGCCTTCGAGTGCCATATGTGACGTGTCATGTCAAAAGGAGACACTTTTGGGCAGGATCGTAAATGGAGAAATAGCCAAAAATCTATTTACAGTAAGGGGTGTCATGTCAAAAGGAGACACTTTTGGGCAGGATCGTAAATGGAGAAATAGCCAAAATCTATTTACAGTAAGGGGTGTTTGAACATTGTAACCATGCATATTGATCAGTGATTCCACCCTTTTTTCGTTGATCCTTTTACTAATTCACAATTCAGCATCGAAGTGGTTACGTAATTCTCTTGGTTACCGGATCACGCTACTTTGGTATGCCTTCGAGTGCCATATGTGACGTGTCATGTCAAAAGGAGACACTTTTGGGCAGGATCGTAAATGGAGAAATAGCCAAAAATCTACCCGGGGGAGATTTTTCACAATTTGGGTTTGTTGCGAATTTGTGATGTTATTAATGTTTAAAATATTGTCTGTTAGTTTCAGACCGGAATATAACTGGCATCTTGTATTTTTTGAGACATTTTTCTAAGTAATTCCTACTCTCAACATTGTCAATAATATATCTCAATTTCCAATTTTATGATACCATAACTTACGAACTCAATATCTTCGCTTAGGAATGTCCGATTTCATTAGGGAAAACGGCATTGTGGAGCAAAATATCTCTATATTTAAGATATGTAAAAACCTCAAAATTGATAATCTGCCCAAAAGTGTCTCCTTTTTAGTAGGATCAAAATATGACACAGCTACCCCTAACCCCAAAAAAATTGCAACAGAAGCTTTTTTGGTATTTTCTTGCAGTATAAGGTCTAATGAATAACATATCAAAAGTTTACAAAAATTCAACTTGGGCGAGGGGTCCAACAGTGACGTAATCAAAATGGCCGCCAAAAGCTGGAAAAATACCCATTAATCTACTGATTTCATCCATTTTTCACTCGTTTTTGTGGGTTCCACTGCTGACAACCTTGTTCAGATGTACATTACTGGATGTAGTAATGAATCTTTATATTGTGGTATTCAAATTGATCGATTTTACAGCCATGATGAATTTCAAAATGGCCACCAGTTTGGTATTTTGGCATATGAAATCAAATCATGCACGTAATTGTAAGGCGAAACTTAAAGCGTTGGATTTTCTAAAATAGCCAATATCCTTTGCACCCATATTCCCATTAAATTTTCTATAGAGGTAGACATACGAACCAAAGTCGCAGCAACAGCGAATTTCAAAATGGCCGCCATTTTGGTATGTTAGCTTATTGACGTATGCACTATGTATGAATTATGCACGTATTGCAACTTGAAACTTAAAGCGACATAAATTGAAATTCTAAAATAACCAACATCCTATGCACCAATAGTACCATTAAAAATATACTTTTAAGTAGGCATACATTGTATGTACCAATTTGGAGCCATATATAGCATTTCAAAATGGCTGTCAGCTATAATCACCATTATAAAAATCAATATGTTGCTTACAGTATATTCTTGAAGTAAACAAAATTCATCTTGCTATTCCACGATGCGATGCCTTAATTTTGTTTACAGTGGAATATACATCGACCACATGTATGTAATTAGTTATCATCATCATCTGAGAATAGTTCCTGATCCATGTTCTCACATTAGCCTATGTGTGCACATGCTCCAGTGCAATTGAGTCCATTCTTTCTGCAGCTACATTTCATTGTGATGCATTCTGTAGAACAATTGCATCGAATCATCTTCAGCAATGATTCTGGCGCTGGACTTCTTTTCATCATGAATGGAACAAATTTGTCACCTTGAAGAATCCATCCCCATTCCCCAGTCAATTGGATGCATACCATCACTTCTACACATCCACTGCATGACCTATAGATACATACTCCTGGAGTGACGCTTGGCAGCAGAGGTTGTGGGTGGAAGTCTTTCAGGTTAAACAAAGCTCTTTGCTGTGCATTTTTTTTGGAAAGAAACCGGCAGCGTAAGGATTCCAAAGACTCTGATTGCTGACCATTAAACAGGGACACCATTGCTTTGCAGCCTTCACTTTATACATATTCTTGATCCATATTGGGAGTGCGAAATGCCTTGGAACAAACTTGTAATACAGGATGACCATTGATGGTTTTGTTAAATACAGACTTGCCTACCACAAATATTCTTGAAGTAGTGTCACAACCTGAAAACGCATGGGCCAACAACAAATCCGAACATATGTCATAACTGAGTAAGCGGTTCGGAACCTTGATATCATATACATATGGTTTATCATTGTCAGACCGAAAGTACAAGTCCTTACAGTCCTTTTCTGCATAATGAAGAAGTAATACCAACAGATGTGTCTTCTCCAATTAGGGTTGTTAACTTAAGGGGTACTACACCCCCTGCCCAATTTTGTGCCTATTTTTGCATTTTTCTCAAAATGATAGCGCATTGGGGACAAGTAAGATATGTATATTATAGGGGCAAGGACTACAACTACTGCACTGGAAATTTTATTTCAGCACAGACAACAGTTGTGGAGTTACAGTCAAAAATGAGGAAAACCAATATTTGATCAATAAATCAATAACTACTTGCTTTGAGTTGCTGAATTTTCAGTACAGTAGTTGTAGTCCTTGCCCTATAATATACATATCTTACTTGCCACAAATGTGCTATAATTGTTGAGAAAAGTGCAAAAATAGGCACAAAATTGGCCAGGGGTGTAGTACCCCCTTAAATGATGCCATTGCGATATCAATATCGGCATCTCCATCAGCGTGGATCAGATGACATCTTTTCTGTTCCATACAGTCCCCAATGTATCAAACAAAGACAACCGTGGCCTTGCCATAGTGATCAAATGTGAAAGATGCATAATTATCAGAAGAGAACTCCATCAAGAACATAGTGATCACTCAGTCCTTGGAACTGTCTCAGGGGCATCACCCTCTGATAAGTGAGTCACATGCAAAACCAGTTCAAAGTATAGGTAAACAAAATGGAAGGACATGCTGACTTTTCATATAGCTACAAACGGAAGGCTAGAGTCAAGACCCTTGCATCTGCACGGACTGTCAAGGTCACTGATGACCAAACCATTGATCCAGCTCTGTTGTTTCAAAAGTTTCTGGTTTCCAGATAAAGCACCACTACTACAAGCCATACAGGATCATGTGTCCTCATCAGAGGCTGATGGCCCTGAGGCAGTTCTAAGGACTGATCACTATGTTCTTGATGGAGATTCTCTTCTACATCGCTTGAAGTGGACAGAAGGAAGCACCTATAGTTCCCTTGCTGATATAATTAATACATCTTTCACATTTGATCACTATGGCAAGGCCACGGTTGTCTTTGAGAGATACACTGGTGGACAAAACAAATAAATAAATAAATGTTGTTTGATTTAACGTGCGCTTCAGCTAGGCATGGCCTAATTATCAGCACACTTCAACAATTATTCCGCTGCCATTAGGATATATCAGAATCATTTCCGCTTCACCAAGTCCGCAACTGATGCGCAGGTACTCTCAGCGACTTAGATTGTGATTACCCCCAGCAGCTCCCCATTTTACACCTGGGTGGAGTGAAGCAATTGGGAATTAAGCTATCTTGCTCAAGGACGCAACACACTGGCCGTGGTGGGGCTCGAACCCGCAACCTTCCGATCATGAAGCTCGCGCCCTAACCATTGGGCCACTGTGCTTCCCACAAAGGATAACACGAATCAGCGCCGCAAGAGTCGGGTTGCAAATAAGGTAGACATATCAGATGCTGGCAATTTGCTGGCAAAAAAAATGATCTGAACAAACAGACACTCATTAAACTAACTGGGGAGCGTATGCAACAGAAAGGATGCCATGTGGTCCACGCTGAAGGAGATGCATATGTTCTGAAGCGCTTACTCAGTGATGACATTTGTTCGGATGTGTTGTTTGCCCATGCGTTTTCAAGTTACAACACTACTTCAAGAATATTTGGGGTAGGCATGAAGTCTGTATTGCACAACATTATCAATGGTGATATATAGAAAGTGAAGGCTGCAAAGCAATGGTGTCCTTGTTTAATGGTCAGCAATCAGAGTCTTTGGAATCCTTATGCTACAGGTTTCTTTCCAAACAAGTTTGCCCAGCAGAGAACTTTGTTAAACCTGACAGACTTCCACCCACAGCCTCTGCTGCAATGCTTAACTCTTGGAGAACGTACATCTATATCTGACTGGGGATGGATCGTTTAAGGTGACAAAATGTTTCCATTCATGATAAAAAGAATTCCAGCACGAGAAACATTGCTGAAGATGACTCCATGCAATTGTTCTACAGGATGCATCACAAAGAAATGTAGCTGCAGAAAGAATGGACTCAATTACACTTAAGTATGTGGACACATAGGCTATATGTAAGAATATGGATCAAGAACTTTTCTGAGATGATTAATTATGGCTGTCAAATTGCTCCATCTGAATACCACAATTTAAAGATTCATTACTACATCTAGTAATGTACTTCTGAACAAGGTTGTCAGCAGTGGAACCCACAAAAACAAGTGAAAAATGGATGAAATCAGTAGATTAATGGGTATTTTTCCAGCTTTTGGCGGCCATTTTGATTATGTCACAGTTGGACCCCTCGCCCAAGTTGAATTTTTGTAAACTTTTGATATGTTATTTATTAGACCTTATACTGCAAGAAAATACCAAAAATCCTTCTGTTGCAATTTTTTTGGGGTCCTGTGGTAACTTTACTCTACTATTTGACATGACACGTCACATATACTTTATGTGGTGATCATTTCGATCGTGGTTCATTACTCTAGCGCGTGATCCCGTTGACATAGTAACATTACGTAACTTCGATACTGAATAATGGCGGTCTACTCAAATGCATTCAACAAAAGCATGTTTGCAATCTACCGCATGTTTGCAATCGTCACATGCATAACAAATACACTACGATCAAATAGGTTGATGACCATATTTGATTGAATGGACTACTCTGTGCCATGATTTCGGTGAAGGACACCGGTTCAAATCCTTTGTTTGGAGCCAATCAATAATTTCATGCACAACCTCTATAACTCAAAAGATGTCACAGTTGGTGCATTATAACAAATAGGGCAAGTTACTATGAGTCTGGAGTGTATTGTGAATTATACTCCTCACCAATAACATCAGAACATTCATATGGCATACAATTTGTATTTTCTTAGAATTGTGCCAAGCCAAAAGCATGCACAGAAGAAGATTCAAATACAGCGCCGAATTGTTGTAATTGGTTGAGGGACAGCTAGGATCACTGAGTTAATACACTAAGAATAACTATATGCCAATTAGAAACACTGTCTGCATCTTATGACCTGAATTATATTTTTCATTTTTATAAAATGTTTTTGGTGAGGAGTATAATTAATTTACTATTCATCCATTCACTATCCAAAATCACCATACCTACAAATCTGTATAATGAGACCTTCCAAAATAATGGTACCCAACTTCTACCGGATTATTTTTATAGTGTTGAGAAAAACCTTCCAATTTCAATAGAATTTCTGGTAAACTCTCACTCAATTCTTTGGAAACACAAAAATCCCGTTAGGTCTCAGCGAATGTTAACACTTTTCTTTCATGACTTTCTTTGAAAGTGTATATTTTTTCAAATAAGTAACAAAAACTGGGCGTCTAAGTTAATTGGACAGACAATAGGACCCGATTTGCTTGGAGATGGTGAACGACTTGAAGATAGTCTTCTCTTCTTGTTGGATGACATACTCAGTTTGGGGCCCTTGACATTTGACTGCTAGCTGAAACCAAAATGGGCAAAATGCACATATTCGGGATAAGGTCCTACGGGTATACCATACGGTATATGTACATGGTTTGAGACTTAGGAGTAGTTGTAGAGCTACCCACTGCACCTTTGAGCACAGAAGAAAAAGAAAAAAAACAGGGGCCCGTGGGTCAAAATAGCAAGGGGCCCTTGCTGACAGCTTAAATCCGCCACTGCAAACACATTGTTGTTGCTTTGGATGTAGTAACTATGTTATACAATGGTGTAACATGTATGTGGGACTTGTGGGTTAAATTAAAGAACTGTCTTTTAAAAAGACGGGTGAAGATAATGTCTCCTCATTTTGCATTTGATTTAATAAGTGCTAGGAATGCTGGTAATTTGTTGTGCGTATGGAATAATTAACCGGGTGAGAAATACCGGTATTAAATACACACCACCAATTTTTTATTTTAAATTATGAAAACGAAGAGCTGCCCTAAAGTGTTACATGTGAATCTGAGACAATCATGCCGAATAAAATATATCGTGTAACGGATGGTTGGGCAGGTTTATTGGTACATGTACAATGTACATGTACATTGTACATGTACCATGACATATAACTCATTGCACTTTTTGAAACACCCAATATGTTTTCTTATCAAGTTGGGTACAATTATGATACTAGACTGAACAGGAAGTGTGCACTCAATGTATTAGGTCAAAGGAGTTTCGAAAGAAAAGAAAAGAATTTAAACGACACCGTAAACAGCCTCAATGTCATGGACGATGTTCATGTCTAAAGTTATACGCTATACACTACTGAGTTGTCCATTTACGTGTGGGACGATTCACAATGCTTTCATTCAAAAAGTCAAGCACCTCTGCACTATATGAACTGAACTGTGTAAGTATTGATTGAAGAGGAAATAACGAACATGAATTCTTCTTGCATTGCTCACACAGTATACAAATCAACGATATTGTCTTATTTAACAATATATATTTCTGTTGAAACTGTTTAACTGCCACGTAGCATTGAAACATGTTCGATTTAGAGTGAAGGTTCGTCTGGATTATTTTATGTCATTTCGTCACGAGGTACGTTATTCTATATACAAGTAAAATTAATTACGGTGATTTTAAATTGTACGATCGTATAGGCCTAATTTGTATATAATTGTATATGAATGGTATTGATTTCTAAACATAGTACAAAATAAAAATTACTTCAAAATACATTAGTTTTGTAGGCAATCGGCGAAGGTTTGCAGTACACTATGGTCATATACTACCAAGAAAAGATTATTGTTTTAGAGAATGGGTGCTTTTTGTTTTTCTCAGAATGTGTAAAAAGTATTAGTTATTGTCATTGCTTTTCAGCAACATTATGACATTAACGACAATTTTCCAGAATTGTTGCACATTTTTCATGTCAAACAGATTATTTCTATCTGAATCCCGGTTTCAGTAAAATTGTGTATTTTCCCTGGGTCAGTAGATCCTATCCGCACATCCCCCGCCAATCCAAATTCAATGGCCTTTGCATCGGGGCCTGAGATTGGAATTCCAGTTTCCTTTCTCACGAAGTAAGGGCTAAGAGTAAAATTGTACAATTGTGTTTGGGAGTGGCCTTCCTCTTTTCTCTTTTTCCTAGCTATTTTCTTCCATTTCTTGCTTTGTTTATCAAAGCTATCTAATAGACCAGCATGCATATATTAGCCTACACTGGCTATCCAGGCTTGTGCATTTGTATGAGCTTGGAACGGTCCATGGTTTTCCGGACCAACCTGGGTAAACAAACAAAGGACACACCAGGATGGGAACCCATGGGACACCAGTCAAATATCTTTTATTTGGGCATGCTGAGGACTTGAGATTAAAACACGAAGACCTTTCAAAACACCATTATACACATCAACATTTGGCAAGAAAGGGAAAATAATAATAGCTTTATTATTTTTATATTTTATGCAAAATAATTACACCAGAATGATACAGGGATGTAACAAGTCACCAAAATGTCAGGTCAAGTCAAGTTATTTAGACTAATATTTATCTCAAGTTAAATCACTCAAGTCACTGTACAAATTTATTGGGGTCAAGTCATTGACTTTCACTCAAGTCAGTTTTCTCATTTTACCTGAAGTCGTAAGTTATGATGTGTTACAACACTGACCAGATTATATAAGTTAACATACTGCAGTTACTGTCCGTTTTCCTATACACAATACACATTGCTCTCACCATTGACGCGTGACCTCTACAAATAGTGTATGTTAGAAGTATAGGCCATTGCCTAGTTAACGTCACTGTGTGAAAAATAACCGGCCAACATTTAAAGTACTCTGTGATAATTCTAGAAAATATAGTTTTGTTACATGTCCTAAATTTTTAGCTAATTTAGGTGTTTGGAAATATTCGCACTTTTGTGTTTTAGGAAGGATATGTAAACGACAGATAACACCAAAAAATATAAAGAAATTATTTCCAAACCGTGTTAAGTCAACAACCATTATGTTTCTCATTTTCAAGAATGCTGGTTAACAATATGTACACTATTGTGTCATTTCGTAAACAAAGGTCCACATAGTATTGTTACCTTGCGTTTGCTTTATAATTGGTTACCCAGTTGAAACTAAGATCTGATTTAATCAGTTGAGCTGTTTTCAATGAGTGTTATCTTGGTTTAATAGCTTTTAATGGGGTTTAAGTCCTGCAAAGGTCGTGGTGAATTCTACTGTAGACATGACTGCATCATGATTTTTAATAGTGTGGGTTTTTTGGCAGCTCCCGTCCCGCGAGCACGGGAATCAGACCGAGAGGGATGTCACGTGATGTTGACGAACGTTTGTTGGATGCGGCTCAACATTGTAGAGAGGATGAAATCAAATTGTGCATAACAAACGGAGCCAGTGTCAACGTGAAAGACATAAGGGTGAGCAAAATATGAATCGTTCTTGTATAGAGGGGTCTCTATCACGCTTTCCACGCAATCCGCTATTCCAGTTGAAATCCATATACCCTTTTAATATGAAAGACATGATCTTAATCTTCCACACAGAGAGTGTGAAGTTCAAATGTGGTTACCTGAATGGGTGACTTAATATGAAGCCTATACGTAATGTGCGGGTGATGCATTCCTCCATTAATCCTGACAAGACAGAGCTTTTAAAATCTATTTCCAAACCACATGATGCAAATGCTTCAAGATCTCGGTCTCCTCATTTGATGATACTCGATATGTTTCCTATAATATGCGCACCTGGGTCTCATTTGCGAAATCATGTTATAGACCTATCACATGCACCACTTTCATCTGACTTCTGGCTATGTATCGAAGATCAGGCTGGGTTCAAATCTCTCCTCTGGCGTGCACAAGTCATTGAATGGACTGAAATAATCTTCCAAGTCATATCCGCTATGCTCCGCTGTTCAGCGCTTCAAGTCATTTCTCAAAGCATTCTAGTTTATGAATTATTACGCTTAGTTAATATTTTGAAATTCATTCTATATCCTGAGGGTCATCCTTGTTGATATTAATTCTTTTCACACGCAGAACCAGACCCCTTTACACTTGGTGACATACAGTGATTCAGAGACATGCTGTAAGATACTTTTGGATGCCGGTGCTGAAATCCATTCAGTAGATAACGATGTAAGTATATATCACATAACTAAGTTCTTTACTAAATGGACATTATGAAGTGGAATAAAATTTTTTTTGAAGAATGGATTACTTTTAGAATACAGAAAACTTCACGCTACAAATTGATGAGCACCAATTTTGTTTTCATACACAGAATATCACTCCTTTAAATAGGGCGGTACTCAATGACTCAGACAGATGTTGCAAGATGCTTTTGGATGCTGGCGCTGACATCCATTCAGTAGATTATCATGTAAGTTACATTATTTTATGGGTCTTCTTAATGACCTTGAATTCTGATCAGCTTTAGTTGATTGACACAAAGATATCTTCACAGGCTGTATTTGGATGAGCAACCTCGATGGTTTTCTTGTCAGACATTACTACATGTATGTTCTACTAAATTGATCTCGAACTTAGATATGATTCATTTATTCATTTACTTAAGATTATGTCTCTATTTTTAAGAGTGCATGATAGTTACAGATATCCTCACCCCGTGTATACGTTTTCAAATCTAATCATACACAGGCTTTGACTCCTATACACCATGCGACATACAATGATTCAGACAAATGTTTGAAGATACTACTGAATGCTGGGTCTGAAATACATTCGGTAGATAAGGATGTAAGTATGTCACATTGATATTTGGTTTTTTATACGAAGGGGTGGTTTCAAAACTCGACCGCCG